>NC_068919.1:31367500-31530000 GCF_023091745.1 Budorcas taxicolor
AAGGGACAGGAATACTTATTTTATTAAACAAAGTCATACAGTCTATGGGAAAAGTACAAAATAGTAGAAACTACTGAGATTAGCTTGCTGGTATCAGAAGGCATATGGCAGGATTAGAGAAGATCTGGAACAAGCAAAATGATGCCATCTGTGAGTGGTCTAGCCTTTAAGAGCCTTTCTAGCAGACTGTGTCCATCAATTGTCTTGTTATAAGTTAGACTGTGATTCAGCAGGCTTGCTTTGGGCCTGAGATACTACATTTCTGACAAGCTCCCAAGTGATGCTAATACTGCTGGTCTATAGATGCACTTAGAAGAAAGAGCAAAGTTCCAGAATACTTAACAAGGAGATTTCAAGTTTGATATGTTGGGAAAGAGTTATGTAGGACTGGAAAGGGAAGAAAATAGGTAGATTATGTTACTAGTGAAAACAACAATAATCACTTACTGAATTTTTACATAAGTTATCTCTTGGTTAGTTACAGAAATAACCACCAAGGAGCCAGGAATGTCAGTGTGAAAAACAGGGATGAAGAGGGACACAGGAACTTTATTAAGACAAAGAATGTCAGAGAGGACTAAGAGAATAATGAAGACACAATTCACAATGGCATGCTTCAGAGTTTGCTTTGGAATCCCATAGCAATATTAACATGTCAAGGACATGGGGTTTCCTTGAAGGCCTGGAATTACTTTGAAGCACTCAAACAGACCTCCATGTGAGCTTGCAACATCCTCTTTTATATTCACAAAAATCCAGGTCATAAGTTGACTTCAAAAAGAAAACTGTTGAAATTAAGCTCTTCTCTTTTGGTTCTTCGCCAGTGTTATTCACCTCCCCCTGCACCTCACCATCACCAGTAATTTTCCTTCCAATTCTTGTGTGTGTGTGTACTCAGTTGCGTCCAACTTTTTGCTGCCCTATAGACTGTAGCCTGCCAGGTTCCTCTGTCCATGGGCTTTTCGTGGCAAGAATACTGGAGTGGGTTGCCATTCTCTCCTCCAGGGAATCTTCCCAACCCAGGGATTGAACCCATGTCTCCTGCATTGCAGGTGGATTCTTCACTAGTGAGTCACTGGGGAAGCAGTTTGTAATTACCCAGTGTAACAGTCTAAGTTCATGTTAGAGACTGGAGGTTTTAAATAATGTCATAAGATGTACATTAGTCACCTGCTAGTTGAGCACTGGAATTCTAGCCTCTCACCTTACAAAGCAGAATACTTTGGGGTTTGTAGATCGTATAAGAGATGTGTAGACATTTGAATACAAAATTAAGGAGAATCTCTCCTAAGTCCAATTGTGATAATGAGTGACTTGGAAGCATCTTACAAGGTTAAGAGGGTGGAACTGGCCACCCTACTCTTTTATGAAGTAAAGGGAAATGCTAGTAGTGGGTTCATCCTAGGACAGATGAATGACCTGCCCTGTCAACACTGTCCAGAGGTCAGTATCCTTGGGGACGAGGATCTAAGGCCAGATGCATGTAGGATCTGCTCCCTGCATCCACTTAATTTTATATCGCTAATATATGAATTTTCAATATGTGTTTATTCAGCTGCTGCTCAGTCATAAGTGTTTTTTTTTTTTGTTAGAAAATAGCAAATTAAGGGGGAAATATATTCATATCCCATTAGTCTGCTTTATGAAAACAAAATTTTAAAGTTAGCTAAAGCATGTTCTATTCATCTTAAAACATCATCAGGGTCAGATGCATAAAATTTTCAGATAAAGAGGTGTGCAGGGCAATGAGAATTGTATGTATCTTTTCATTTGTGTTTAAATAATTAGAAATAATTTTTCTCATTCTTATCACAAAGTAGTACATTATCACTATAGAAACAGGAAAATACCAGTAAGTAGAAGAGAATGTAGTCACCCATAGTTCCACAGCTTAGTTAACATTGTGCTCTGTATTTTTCCAATCTATTTTCTATGCATGTTTTATTTGCTATTCAACAGTTGTTAATGTCCATATTAAATTGAATCCTGCTTTTGAAAGCTAACATTATACCAATTCTTAACACAACAGATGAAGCCTTCTGGGGGCATTTTTAAAAAAATGTTGAAGTTATCAAGCTTTTCACCCTTGGAAGGTTAAGAGGATTAAAATAAATAGATACGTCTATTAAGTAGAATGCTCATCCCAGGAAACAGCTTTTGCTTTCAGTGGTAAGTCTTGGTAAAAGCAGTTTAAAACCTTTATAGCATGCATCTCTATTTCTATCAGACCTTGAAAAGGAGATTGCACTGTGAGGAGGTAAGATTTTTTTTTTTCTTGCTGAATATTTGAATTTGTGTAAGAATCCATTTCCAAAATTTTAGTTAATGAGGTAGATTCAGTTTTTTTGTCCGTGTAGACAATAGACATGGAGATGATTTTTTTCCCCTTTCTGACCTCCTCCATGGCCTTAAATTTCCTTTTTAATTTGAAATACAGACTATCAAGGTATATTTACATAAAATAAAATGCACCTACTACACAGGCTGGTGAATTTTGGCTTATTTCTACACTCGTGTCATCACAACCTCCATCAAGACACAGAACAACTCCATCACTCCAAAAAAGACTCTGGTGCAGCCTCCCAGGTATTCTCTTCCCAGAGTCAGATGACCATCAGTCTACTTTCTGACTCTGTATACTAGCTTTGTCTGTTCTAGAGTTTTCTACAAATAGAATAATAATAAATGTTACATTGTACTTCCATTCTTCTGCTTAGTGAAATATTTTTTAGATTCATTTGTATTACTGTATCAATTTGTTCTATTCTAAATCTAAGTAGTGTTCCATTGTGTGAGTGGTTCAGAATTTATCTGTTCACTAGTTGAAGGACATTTAGATTGTTTCTAGAAACATTCATGTGTATGGGTTTTGTATGAATACAAGTTTCCATTTCTCTTGGGCAAATACCTCAGAAACAAGATTTCTGAATCGGTTTAACTTTATGAGGCACAGCAAACTCTTCTCCAAAATGGTGGCATTACTTTGTATTTCTAGTCAGAATGTCTCAGAGTTCCGGTTGTTCTGCATCTTCATCAGCACTTGGTGTTGTCAGACACCTTGATGATCTGAAGAGGTAACTCCATGTAGTTTTAACTTGCATTTCTCCAGTGACTAATGATGTTGAGCATCTTCTCATGAGCCTCTTTTTTGATCACTTACATGTTTTCATTGGGAAAGTGTCTGTTCAAATCTTTTGTTCATTAAAAACAATGACTGCTTGTTAGGGTTTAAAAATAAGTTTTATTGAGGTATAATTGATGTAAGTAACTGCACCTCTTTAAAGGTACAATTGGGAAGTTTTGAGATATAAATACACATGATGCTACCACCAAAATAAAAATAGTGAGACTAGCCATCACTCCAGTACTCCATGCTTCATTACCTACACTCCATGGCCCCTCTATGTAACCACAGGCTTCCCCAAGCACTTCTTGATATGCCTTTTAGAACTAGATACACTACTCTATTTAAAATAGAGAGTCACAGTACTTACTGTACAGCACAGGGAATACTGAATTCTGCTCAATATTCTCGAGTAACCTAAATGGGAAAAGAACTTGAAAAAAAAATGTATATATATATACACACACACACACACAATTATACAGTGGAAGTGGGAAATACATTTAAGGGATTAGATCTGATAGATAGAGTGCCTGATGAACTATGGACGGTAGTTCATGACATTGTATAGAAGACAGGGATCAAGACCATTCCCAAGAAAAAGAAATGCAAAAAAGGCAAGTGGCTTACTGAGGAGGCCTTACAAATAGCTGTGAAAAGAAGAGAGGCGAAAAGCAAAGGAGAAAAGGAAAGATATACCCATTTGAATGTAGAGTGCCAAAGAATAGCAAAAAGAGATAAGAAAAACTTCCTCAATGATCAGCGCAAAGAAATAGAGGAAAACAATGGAATGGGAAAGACTAGAGATCTCTTCAAGAAAATTAGAGATACCAAGGGAACATTTCATGCAAAGATGGGCTCAATAAAGGAGAGAAATAGTATGGACCTAACAGAAGGAGAAGATATTAAGAAGAGGTGGCAAGAATTCACAGAAGAGCTGCACCAAAATTATCTTCACAACCCAGATAGTCATGATGGTGTGATCACTAATCTAGAGCCAGACATCCTGGAATGTGAAGTCAAGTGGGCCTTAGGAAGTATCACTACAAACAAAGCTAGTGGAGGTGATGGAATTCCAGTTGAGCTATTTCAAATCCTAAAAGATGATGCTGTGAACGTGCTGCACTCAATATGCCATCAAATTTGGAAAACTCAGCAGTGGCCACAGGACTGGAAAAGGTCAGTGTTCATTCCAATCCCAAAGAAAGGCAGTGCCAAAGAATGCTCAAACTACTGCACAATTGCACTCATCTCACACCCTAGTAAAGTGATGCTCAAAATTCTCCAAGCCAGGCTTCAACAGTATGTGAACCGTGAACTTCCTGATGTTCAAGCTGGTTTTAGAAAAGGCAGAGGAACCAGAGATCAAATTGCCAACATCCGCTGGATCATGGAAAAAGCAAGAGAGTTCCAGAAAAACATCTATTTCTGCTTTATTGACTATGCCAAAGACTTTGACTGTGTGGATCACAAGAAACTGTGGAAAATTCTGAAAGAGATGGGAATACCAGACCACCTGACCTGCCTCTTGAGAAATCTGTATGCAGGTCAGGAAGCAACAGTTAGAACTGGACATGGAACCACAGACTGGTTCCAAAATAGGGAAAGGAGTACGTCAAGACTGTATACTGTCACCTTGCTTATTTAACTTCTATGCAGAGTACATCATGAGAAACCCTGGACTGGAAGAAACACAAGCTGGAATCAAGATTGCCGGGAGAAATATCAATAACCTCAGATGTGCAGATGACACCACCCTGATGGCAGAAAGTGAAGAGGAGCTAAAAAGCCTCTTGACGAAAGTGAAAGAGGAGAGGGAAAAAGTTGGCTTAAAGCTCAACATTCAGAAAATGAAGATCATGGCATCCGGTCCCATCACTTCATGGGAAATAGATGGGGAAACAGTAGAAACAGTGTCAGACTTTATTTTTTTGTGCTCCAAAATCACTGCAGATGGTGACTGCAGCCATGAAATTAAAAGATGCTTACTCCTTGGAAGAAAAGTTATGACCAACCTAGATAGTATATTCAAAAGTAGAGACATTATTTTCCTGACTAAGGTCCGTCTAGTCAAGGCTATGGTTTTTCCTGTGGTCATGTGTGGATGTGAGAGTTGGACTGTGAAGAAGGCTGAGCGCCAAAGAATTGATGCTTTTGAACTGTGGTGTTGGAGAAGACTCTTGAGAGTCCCTTGGACTGCAAGGAGATCCAACCAGTCCATTCTGAAGGAGATCAACCCTGGGATTTCTTTGGGAGGAATGATGCTAAAGCTGAAGCTCCAGTACTTTGGCCACCTCATGTGAAGAGTTGACTCATTGGAAAAGACTCTGATGCTGGGAGGGATTGGGGGCAGGAGGAGAAGGGGACGACCGAGGATGAGATGGCTGGATGGCATCACGGACTCGATGGACGTGAGTCTGAGTGAGCTCCGGGAGCTGGTAATGGACAGGGAGGCCTGGCGTGCTGCGATTCATGGGGTTGCAAAGAGTCAGACACGACTGAGCAACTGAACTGAACTGAACTGAACAGTCCAATATAAAATAAAATTTTAAAAAATGATACATATTTCAGTCACATAAATAAAACTAGAGAAATCTTTGTTCTGTTATTTAAGAGGTTGCTTTAGTTATAACATACAGGTTTAACTTACCACAGTCTACCTTCAAGTGTTTTTGTTCTATATAGAGTAGATGAGCTTATAAAACTGTTTCTTCCCTTCCTTGACTTTAGCTATTACCATTCATTTTACATGTATGACAGTTTATAAATGTCACAATACAGTGTTGTTATTTTTATTTAAAAATCAATTGTATTTATTTATACTTTTTAAAATTTATTACTGTGATATGAAGAGCTGACTCATTTGAAAAGACCCTGATGCTGGGAAAGATTGAGGGCAGGAGGAGAAGGGGACGACAGAGGATGAGATGGTTGGATAGCATCACTGACTCAGTGGACATGGGTTTGGGTGGAGTCCGGGAGTTGGTGATGGACAGGGAGGCCTGGTGTGCTGCGGTTCATGGGGTCGCAAAGAGTCGGACATGACTGAGTGACTGAACTGAACTGAGTGTGTTTAAAATACATACGTTTAATTAATAACAATCTACCTTCAAATAATATTATATTACTTCCTGTGTAGTGTAAGCAACTTACAACTGGATGCACCAAAGTCCTCTTTCCTGTCTTATGTGCTATCTTTTCAAAAATATTAACTTTATATATGTTTTATGACACAGTATTGCCACTGTTTACTTTAGACAGGTGTGCTGAATCTCTTGGTCGTGTCCGACTCTTTGTGACCCCATGGACTGTAGCCTGCCAGGGTCCTCTGTCCATGGGATTTTTCCAGTAAGAATACTATAGTGGATTATCATTTCCTCCTTCAGGGGATTCAGGGTCCATTTCCGACCCAGGAATGGAACCCATGTCTCCTGCATCTTCTGCCTAAGCAGGCGGACTCTTTGCCACTGCGCCACTTCGGAAGCTTCAGGCAGTAAATTATATTTTAGGATGACTAAAACTTAGGAAAAAAAGTTTCAGAAGACTTTTAGCTTCATTTTAAGTTTCCAGGGACATTCCTTTCTTTGTGTAGCACTCAGTTTGTCTGGTACCACATTTCCTCTTGCTTGAAAATTTTTCTTTAATATTTCTTATAATGCAAGATTTCGGGAAATTAATTGCCTCAGCTTTTGTTTGAGAAAAGTTTATTTTCAGTGGGTGTAGTATTCTTGCCTGGCTTTTGTCCATTCAACACTTTAATGGTACTATATCGTTTTCATTCTGGCTTTCGTACTTTAAGAAGCCTGCTGTAATTCTCATCTTTATCACTTTAAATATAATGTCTTTTTCCCCTCCTCTGGCTGATCCTTCAGGATTTTCTCTTTCCTCTTCAGCAGTTTGAATATACCATGACTAGATTTTATAATTATTATTATTGTTATTATCATTATTAATATGATTACTCTTTGTGTTTTCCGAGTTTCTCAGATTTTTGAATTGATGTATTTCATCATTTTGGAGAAAATTCTTGGCCACTATGAGTTCAATACCTTCTGCCTAATTCTCTCTTCTCCTTGGGATTACAGTTATACATATTTTAGACTGCTTGGTAGCTCTTGGATTCTCTTTTCTGTTCTGTTATTGATTTTATTCCTTTTGGTTTTTGTACTTTGTTTTATTAAATTTCTGTTGTCCTATCTTAAAATTCATTGATTCTTTTCTGAGTTATGTTGATTGTGTTTATGAGCCTGTCAAAGACATTCTTCATCCTTTTACCATGATTTTTACTTCCAGTATTTTCATTAGACTTTTCCATCTGTTGGCTGAAATTCCCTATCTCTTAATACATTTGCCTATCTTTTAAACTTGAGTCATTAGCATGTTAAGAGTACTCACTTTTAATTTTTTTCTAATACATTCAATATCTTTTTATCTCTGGGTCTGGTTATGCTGATCCCTTAGCTTATTGACAAGAGATTTTTTTTTTTCTCAATGCTGATATTATGTGTAGAACAGTGAGGATCTAAGTAAACTGTATTTATGCCTAAAGAATGGGCGAGGCTCTTCTGCTAGGTCATTACTGTTGGAATTTGCATCCATGTACTCAGTAGTTGAGCTCTGCTTGTCTTTGGTTGTTGTTGCTATGATTATACTCTGTGCAGAACCCAAACTGCAAACCCCTCTAACCCTGCGTTTTGTGCATAGTATGGGCTGGAGGGTTTTTAAAATGTTCTTTCTCCGTCTTCTGCTTTTGTCCTCCTTGAACCTGTGCTTAAGAGGGGGGTTTTGTCTTCATGCTCTTGCTTTCTTATAATGGAAAACTCCTCAACGCTTTCTAACTTAGAGGTGGGGGCAAAGGTAATTCTCTGTGTTCTATCCCAAGCCTCAGTTTTAGATCTGCCACCTATCCGGGGGTCTCAGTGATCCTGCTTCTCCTCCATGTGGCAGCTGGGGAATTTTGCTTTGGGGGGGTCTTTTGTGTGAGTGGGTTTCCAGTCGCTTTTCCAGCAGTTGTTTAGATGCTAAGTCATATCTGACTCTTTTGTGACCCCATGGACTGTAGCCTGCCAGACTCCTCTGCGCATGGGAATTTCCCAGGCAAGAATTCTGGAGTGGGTTGCCATGCCCTTCTCCAGATGATCATCCTGACCCAGGGATCGAACCCGCATCACCTGCATTGCAGCTGGAATTTTTATAGCTGAGTCACCAGGAAGCTCAAGCCTCTAGTAGTAGGAGACCACTAACTGTCCTAGCACCCAGGACAATTTTTTATTTCTTCCCTAAGAATATAGACAGGAACTGTTATTTTACTCTTTCTTCAGACTCAGCAGGTCTTCGTGTGCCCTGGGAGTAATATGTTTTCTGCCCTTTACCCATTGGGTTAAGAGTCTTATTCCATAGAGGAGAAAATTTGGTAGGGCTCTGAAGTTTTCCCATAGCAGTGGTTGCTCCCCAGGTCTGTACAACTGAGAGGATTTCTCTGGTCTCTTGCTGTGCCCACACTCTTTCTCCTTAGTGTTCAGTGGATGTCAGTGGAAAAGAACCTGCAGGTAGACTCTCCTGAGTCAGCAGGCCTTGGGGACTTTATACTTTCATGCCAGTTCACACTGAGCCCTTAGAAGTTTGGTAAACATTTTAGCTGAGATCTGACTCACTTAGTGGTGTGCAGTGTTTCTTCCCCACATATTCTACTATGATTGCAGCAGTACTCACTTTCTTTCTCTTCGGATGGGCTTGTCTTTCCTTAGATTTCAGGCTACTTGATTGCTTTGTAGTGTTAGTTGTTGAATTAAACCCAAGAAAAGTAATTATCTTTAGGTTTCTATAGCTTTAAAATATTATTGTTAGGGAGTTTGAGGTTGACATGTACACTCTGCTATATTTAAAATAGATAACCAACAAGGATCTATATTGTACAGCACAGGGAACTCTGCTCAATATTATGTAATAACCTAAATGGGAAAAGAATTTGAAAAAGAAGAGACACATGTATGTGCATAACTGAATCACTTTGCTGTACATCTGAGCTAACACAACATTGTTAATCAACTATACTTCAATGTAAAATAAAAAGCTAAAGAATTATTGTTAGCATAAGAGTCTTATTTCATTTTGAATACACTCCTACAGTGAACTTCCCCTGTAGCTCAGAGGTAAAGAAACTGCCTGCAATGCAGGAGCGGCAGAAACCTCAGGTTTGATCCCTGAGTCAGGAAGATCCCCTAGAGGAGGGCATGGCAACCCACTCCAGTATTCTTGCCTGGAGAATCCCCATGGACAGAGAAGCCTGGTGGGCTATAGTCCATGGGGTTGCAGACAGTCAGACACAACTGAAGCAACTTAGTATGCACACATAGATACAGATGTCTTTAAAGTATTAACAAAATCTTTTGTCTTTGGGACATACCTGATGTATTTTCCTTTTTACTCAGAGATAGAGAATTTGGTATGCATGGCACCCTGGTCCTATTTCCCAAGCTTCTCTGAAGTCCTTTTGGGAAAAGAGGTCCATGGTATTCTATAAGAAATATTGTATGAATAATTTGGGATTTGGGGAATGAGGAGACTTATACTAGCTTGTGTTCAACTATCTGTGTCAAGCTGAAGCATCTGGGAAATTACCAAAAGCACAAATTATAGGCACAGAAAAATAAACTTCTGGGCACACTAGTTTTTTTATCCACAAAGTGAGTGTTGAAATTATATTTCAAAATAGAATATACATTGTGTCATTGGGAATGAAATAGCAGTGCTACACTGCTTAAATACGCACATTTAAGTTAGCCTTAAAAACTAAGATATTTACCAATGACTCCAGTAAGGTAGATCCTATTCAAATAGTTCAAAAATAAAATTATTATCATAAATGATTGACTTTCAGAAAGTGGCCATGGTAAATATGTTATATATTAACTCTAATAAGTGGGATTGCTCCTAACAGTTTAAATTTATTGTCCACTGATGGTGATGTACTTGGAAAAACAATTTTCTCTAAAATGTTATCAATTTCTTCTAAGTTCTACAAGAAGAATTAGTATTATTTCAACTATGGTAGGCCAACAGAATATTGTGTATATTATTAAATAAGATTATCTGGTAGATTATTAGTGTACTATGACGAGTGTACACTTATCCTATCTCTGCAGAAAAGCAATGGATTAATTAGCTTTGACAGTGCCTCTGATTCTCATGTGAAGTTCTGAAGATGATGCATTAAATATGATATTATTTTAACTCCTCATTTCTCCATTTTGTGGCTTTTAAGCTTCATGAGGATAACATAGTAAGGGAAGGATTCTTTAACAGTCCACTGAGTCTCTTCAAGGAACAGCCATTGAACTCTCAGTACGTTATTGTCATTTCTGAAAAATGTATCTTTCTCCCTTTTTTCTTCTCTTTCTCAGTTCTTGAGTACACTAGTGAAGACTCATGTTTTGGAGCTGGTCAAGCCAAGTAAGACAACAAATTGAAATTTGTTGAACTGTTTTGTTGGTTTCATTAATCTTGCTCTTTTTGAGGCTGTCATTAGTTATTTTTAAATATTTGAATTAGTTGTATTTATCATAAATTAAACTCAAGGCCTAATTAGCATTCTCATGAAGGATGCAATTAAAAATGTGAAATGAAACAAAAACAACAGCTAGTACTTCTGCAGACTCAGCTTGCTTAATTTTTCAAAGTGCTGTTAATAAAACCAACATAACTAATTTGAATTTATGAATGGATAAATAGACAATGGAAAAGGAAAAATTTTCTTTGTGTTCAGAACAAAGTGAAACAAGAAAGCAAAATTTCCTTTATAAGTATAAAACGAACCATGTTCAACTAGAGTGTTTTTGCAAACTGAGTCAATATCTTAGTAATGTATCTAATGTCAAAATTCTTAATCTGGGAGTAGACTGTGATACAATTCCACAAGCAAAATATTGATAGAATGACTAAAATGAAATTACTTATTAAGTGCCAGAGTTATGTCCCCAAATCACTGTTGCTGTTGTTTAGTTGCTAGGTTGTATCTGACTCTCCCGTGACCCCATGGACAATTGCCCAGGCTCCTCTGTCCATGGGATTTCCCAGGCAAAATACTGGAGTGGGTGGTCATTCCCTTCTCCAGGCGATCTTCCCAACGCAGAGACTGAACCTCAGTCTCCTGTGTTGCAGGCAGATTCTTTACTGCTGAGCCACCAAGAAAGCCCAATCATTGTGATAACAAAAATCAGTCAAACAACAACAACAAAACATTACTTCCAATTTCCAATATACCCCTGGGAGCAGTACCACTCCATTGAGATCCACAGGCTTAAGGTCACAAGGCCAAAGAACTGGCAAGGGACAACAGCCTCACAGTTTTGAACTTGGAAAGCAGATGTGCTAGTGGAACAAGCAGAGCTTAGGAAGCCGACCCTAAGCCAGCAGTCAGGAAAACTGGCAAATAACCTGATTTATACCACAGAAACTCAAAAAGGCTCAAGATTTGTGATCATATATATCTCCAACAATGGAGGTGAAGGTAGGTTAAAACACTGGGGTATTGAAGTCTGTTTCAAGTTGAGTCTGGAGGTACTGACTGAAAAATAAGTGAATATTTCCACCTGAATGAAAGCTATTTGGTTTCCAGTATCCTGGCAGCCTGTACTGAACCTGCTGGTCTAGAGCTTGTATTCTTCTCTGGGACACACAAAAGCCTAGAGGAACTAAAGGTAATAACCTCAGGGTGGCTCAGATGGTAAAGAATCCACCCGCAGTGCAGGAGACCGAGTTTGATACCTGGGTTGGGAAGATCCCCTGGAGAAAAAATGCATTATTGACCTCTTTGAGATCGCAGAGTCAGACAACTGAGAGACTAACACGTTCACTTTACCTGATAAAACAACTCAGCCAGCTCACCATACAGTGAAACTCTTGTTTCCTTTTTATAAACCCTATTTTGGAGCTCAGATTTGTAATCAATCTATAGATACCGTGCTTAGCTGCAAGTAGGAAATCCACTACACAGTTGAGAAAAACTTCAATATATAAATTGAAGACTAAAACTAAAAAAATGCGACTTCAGGTGGTGCAGTGGTAAAGAATCCACCTACCAATGGAAGAGATGCAAGAGACATGGGTTCAACTCCTGACTCAGAAAGATCCCCTGGAGGAGGAAATGGCAACTCACTCCAGTATTCTTGCCTGGAAAATTCCATGGGCAGAGGAGCCTGGTGGGCTAAAGTCCACAGCATCACAAAATGTTGGCCACAACTGAGCACACACACACAGGAAAAAAGAAGTACGCTTCAAAACAGAACTTTTTGAAGAAAACTTCAAAAAATAATCATTAATATCCTTACAAAATAAAACACTTCATTCTTAAAGTGAATAAGAATGGGTTTCTCTAAAAAAGGAATATGAGAGGCAAAAAAAGTTAATGAAAAGGGAGGAAAAAAGCTAGAGCAGAATTAGAAAAATAATTATTAGGTACGATCAGGAAATCTCCAAGAAAAGAGACTCAAAGTGCAGAGAGAAAGACAAAATGATTGAAAAGATAAGAAATTTAACCTCTTTAGGAGTTCCAAAAAGTGAAGACCAAATGGAAAGGAGAAAACCATCGATTAAGTCATTTAAAAAAATTCCCCTAAATCAAAAGCTTTCCTTAATTTGTTTCTAGTGTTATCCAGGGGAGCCCAGCAAAGAGTTGCATCTTTTTGGATTCCTTGTTGTTTAGTCACTCAGTTGTGTTCGACTCTTTGCAACCCATGGACTGAACCACGCCAGGCTTCCCTTGTCCTTCACTGTCTCCTGGAGTTTGCTCAAACTCATGTCCATTGAGTAGGTGATGCACTTTTATTTAAGGAATATTGCCAATATCAATTGAAGGGAAGTCAGTGAAGCTCTAAGTCCAGGAAATGGAGAATTTGACACAAAATTGCCCTCTTGAAGCCTGAAGGACTAACCAGGAAGTCTTTAAGTAATTCTGAGGTGCTTAGAATCAAGCAGTGTACAATAACATGCAAGAGACAGTTAGTAAATGGTCATTGATGTGACCTATTCCATGCTAGCCCTTGATTATGCCTGACCAAGACTGATGGTGGTCTCAATGCATTGTCTTCTGGACATTCCTCTTGGGACTGCAGCTTAAGCATAAAGAGATTTGGATTTAAAATATGTCTTAGGCACGGTAATAGCATTTTTCTAAAGGAAAAACAGGGACTCTTATCCTTGTAGGTAATTTTCTTTTTGAATTGTAAATTTATTATATGAAAAGTTTTACAAAGGTATACAAATTAAGTGACATTTAATTTGTTAAAAAGAATAAAATTATATTGAATTGGATGTGCTCCAGAAATTCTAGGCTAACTGCAGTAGCCTTAGGTTATAAATGCAAATGTATTTCATTATAATTTTGCTCTACAACTGGTGCAGCTTGCATAAATAAGCTGAGTAAAGCTAGATTGTTATAAACTGAAGTTTCAATCAATGGCACCTGAGGTCCTATAACCTATTGGCATCTATTGCCTTAGAAGGTTGAAGTTTTTAGAGATGGCTTTATTATTTGGCATCCACCTGTCGACTGAAGTGACTTGGCATGCACACACCCGTCAAGATTTAGGTCATAAATGTAAATTTCTACTGTATAAAGGCAGGCTACAAAGTTTCTTTCAGATTCACTGAGAAAGGCCTATTTATAATGAATAACAGGAAACATGATTTCTTTTAGGGGAAATTTGAAAATTAAATATTTGTAAGACCATTACTTAGAATATAAAAAGTTTTATTTTTGTGTCAAGTTAAAAGGTGAATAAATTAGGTAACTACAAGGTTGCAATATGCCAATTTGGGCCACTTTGATAGGACTATGTCTTAACTTGTTTTCTATCTTTCCCTTGTCTTATTGAATGTATAATCACTCTTTAGCAGTCTGGATCTTTCTCCACATTTATTTTATGTGGCAATGATTGTTTGTGTTGTTGGTTGTAAACTATACTTAGAAAATTGAATCTATCTGGGCCAGGGAACCAAGCAGACCATATCTACCTATACATGTTTGGAACTGTAGCTTTGGACATTTCTGATAGTTCTCTTGCTCAGAGTACCTGAAAATTTCTCATCCATATGGTGGTATCCAGGAGCTCTGGAAAGGAATCAAACCCTAGCGTTTTTCTATTGAAATCTGATTTGTTTCATTATTCCTTACTTGTAGGCATAACTATAATTGGTCAGCCAGGCAAATGCTATTGTAAATGCAGAATTTGATACCGGTTTTTTAGGTGAAACTGAAACAAGGATTGTTTCACTGCCATTCAGGTAGATTTAATCTTTTTATCCTTCAAAGTCGCTCAGACTGCTGGCCTGTCATCTTCTCCAAATCTCTCTATTTGTGCTCCCCTATTTGCCCTTTCATTTTCATTCTCGATTTCTTTGGCTTAAGGAGCCCCAACAGTTATGGCTACTGAAGAGTGACATATTCAGGCTAACAGTTGGGATTTTACTCTGTTCGATATAAAATTATTTACTGGATATTGTTTGAGAAGTAAAATGTAGTAAAACCAGAAGAAACTACTCCTACCTTTTCTAATAAACACAACTCATTTATTTAAAATCAGCCCTAACATATGTCCTTCTGGAATCTCACACTGTGCGGGATTCTCTACGAAGAGAATATCATCGTCCAACATGATATGTTTCTGTGTCAAGTGAACACATTTTTAAAATAATTTTTGTTTTTGGCTATGCTGGGTCTTCATTGCTGCGTACAGGGTTTCTCTAGTTGCAGTGAGTGGGAGCTACTCTTTGTTGCGATACTCAGGTTTCTCATCCAGGTGGCCTCTCTAGCTGTGAAGCACAAGCTCTAGGTGCGTGAACTCTAGTAATGGTGGTGCGTGGGCTCCGTAGTGGCCACTCGTGGGCTCAGTATTCATGGTGAATGGGCTTAATTGCTCTGTGGCATATGGAATCTTCCCAGAGTAGGGATCAAACCTGTGTCCCTTGTATTGGCAGGCGGATTCTTATCCACTGTACCACCAGGGACGTCCAAATGAACATATTTTACTTGGAACATGACTTAATGTTTCATATCTACTTATAATTATAATGCCATTTTTTCCCTTTTTGTTTTTCCAAGCATCCTTTCCTGAACTATTTTTAAGACCTGACTACATGCAAAGAATTAAATAGACACAATCTTTACCTGGAGGAACTTACAAGGGAGTGTGGGAAACAGGTGAGTGAAAGCAGCTATGCTGCTGCTGCTGCGGCTGCTAAGTCGTTTCAGTCGTGTCCGACTCTGTGCGACCCCGTAGACGGCAGCCCATGAGGCTCCCCAATCCCTGGGATTCTCCAGGCAAGAACACTGGAGTGGGTTGCCATTTCCTTCTTCACTGCATGAAAGTGAAAAGTGAAAGTGAAGTCGCTCAGTCGTGTCCGACTCCCAGCGACCCCATGGACTGCGGCCCACCAGGCTCCTCCGTCCATGGGATTCTCCAGGCAAGAGTGCTGGAGTATACAACAATGCAAATTGCTAACACTTACGGATGATCTTGTTTCCCTGGTGGCTCAGAGGTTAAAGAGTCTGTCTGCAATGCGGGAGACCTGGGTTTGATCCCTGTGTGGGGAAGATCCCCTGGAGAAGGGAATGGCAACCCACTTCAGTATTCTTGCCTGGAGAATCCCATGGACGGAGGAGCCTTGTGGGCTATAGTCCACGGGGTCGCAAAGAGTCGGACACAACTGAGTGACTTCACTTTCACCTTTTTACTTACATGGATGATCTTACTATGAACTGGTCACCGTACTAAGATCACAGAGAATCTCATTTAACCCTCAGAATAAACAGTACAGGGTAGGTTAATATTGCTTTCCTTCTAGCAGATAAGGAAATAGGTCCAGAGACTTTGAGTCTTTGGCCTAGATTGAAACTTTCTGGCTCCAGAAGCATAGAGAAATTTTGCACAATAACTCAACACAATGTCCCCAAAGGCAGAAATGTAGATGGACGATAACAAGTATCCCAAAAATAATGCAGGTCAAACCCCAGAAATACAGATATAGTAAGGTGGGGAATGTGGGATGCGGGATGGTTTGATGGAGTAGGTAGCAATTAAACCAAGGCATAAATGACAGTAGGATATTGAGAGAGAGAGAGAGAAATAAGGGAAGGTGTGTGTGTGTGTGTGTGTGTGTGTGTATGTGTATGTGTAAGGCACCAAGAAACCAAGCTTCCAGCCTTGAGAAAGCTGGGCTTCTTTTTGAGTATATTTGTAGCAACTTTATCTGAGTCTTATCTGAGCTCTTAGGTAGCTGATGTCCATTGAGATAAATGGTTTGTCAAAGACCCCACAGCTTATAAGAAGCAGAGCCAGGACCAGGACATGTTCATACTGATACAAATTTAATTGGCTTTTATGTTTCATCACAACTTATTCAAACATAGCTCATTGTAGTCAAAAAAGCTGATTCAGAGTCTTGTGCCCAATTATTTGGGGCTACACCTGGTGACTGATTTCTAGTATTAGGGAAATCACTTGACCATAATTAGCCTTCCTTAAAAATGGAAGCACATAATCAGAGTGTGACTGATATTGTCAAATAAACTATTAGCTGTCTGATTTTTCAATATATGAAAAACAATTCAGAATGTTTTAGCAAAGTTAAAAAAAAAAAGACTTGGGAAAGCATTCCTTTGAGGTAATAATGAAAGATCTGAAGAGTGAGAGTTTTTACCTTGGAGAATAAAAGGTTAAGATATTGTCAATGTGTCAAGTTTAGATTGTCATTGTAATGTGAAAAGACAGTCTATTTCCACTTTTAGCTCCGTATGTGTTCAATAAAAAGTTTAAAAATGCACACTGAAGTTTAGAATTTGGTGTTAGAAAAAAATCAATTTCATTCACTTTATGTGTTTGAAAAAATTTTTTAATTTTTTGGAAAAAGACCCTTTTTATATAAGCTCATGAGACTTCATAGAAATTATTTTTATAATTTTGGTTTTTAGGGAAGAAAAGTGATGTTAACAGTATAAGACATATATAAGATATATAATAATAAAACAAAATGTAGTATATAAAAATTCTTTTAATTATATGCTATAAAAAGGAGCAAGTTAATTATTATAATATAAGCTAGTTATTATATTACCCTACTAGGCCTTAGGAAGAATTACTATGACCAAAGCTAGTTTAGGGGATGGAATTCCAGCTGACCTATTTAAAATCCTAAAAGATGATGCTGTTAAAGTGCTTCACTCAGTATGTCAGCAAATTTGGAAAACTCAGCAGTGGCCAAAGGACTGGAAAAGGTCAGTTTTCATCTAAATCTCACAGAAGGGCAAAGCCAAATAATATTCCAGCTACTGTACAGTTGTACTCATTTAACATGCTAGCAAGGTTATGCTCAAAACTCCTTCAAGCTAGGCTTCAGCAGCACGTGAACTGAGAACTTCCAGATGTACAAGCTAGCTTTAGAAAATGCAGTGGAATCAGAGATCAAATTGCCAACATTTGTTAGATTATGGAGAGAGCAAGGGAATTCCAGAAACACATCTACTTTTGCTTCATTGACTATGCTGAAATCTTTGACTGTGTGGATCACAGCAGACTGTGGAAAATTCTTATAGAGATTGGAGTACCAGACCACATTACCTGTCATCTGAGAAACCTGTATGCTGGTCAAGAAGCAATGGTTAGGGCTGGACATGGAACAACTGATTGGTTCAAAACTGGGAAATGAGTACGACAAGGTTGTATATTGTCACCTTGCTTATTTAACTTATATGAAGAGTACACCATGCAAAATGGGCTGGATGAATCACAAGCTGGAATCAAGATTGCCAGGAGACATATCAATAACCTCAGATGTGCAGATGATATTACTATAATGGCAGAAAGTGAAGAGAACTAAAGAGTCTCTTGATGAGAGTGAAAGAGGAGAGTGAAAAAGCTGGCTTGAAACTCAATATTAAAAAGAAAAAAAAAACTAAAATCATGGCATATAGTCCCACCAGTACATGGCAAATAGAAGCGGAAAAAGTGGAAGCAGTAACAGATTTTATTTTCTTGGGCTCCCAAAATCACTGTGGATGGTGACTGCAGCTATGAAACTAAAAGATGATTGCTCCTTAGAGGAGAAGCTATGACAAGTGTGAAAATGAAAGTTGCTCAGTCGTGTCCGACTCTTTGTGACCCCATGGACTGTAACGGTCCATGGAATTCTCCAGGCCAGAATACTGGAGTGGGTAGCCTTTCCCTTCTCCAGGGGATCTTCCCAACCCAGCGATTGAACCCAGGTCTCCCACGTTGCAGGCAAATTCTTTACCAGCTGAGCCACAAGGGAAACCCAAGAATACTGGAGTGGGTAGCCTATCCCTTCTCCAGGGGATCTTCCTGACCCAGCAATCGAACTGGGGTCTCCTGCATTGCAGGTGGATTCTTTACCAACTGAGCTATCAGGGAAACCCAATGACAAACATAGACAGCATATTAAAAAAGAGAGACATCACTTCACTGACAAAGGTCTGTAGAGTCAAAGCTATGGTTTTTCCAGCAGTCATGTCAGATGTGAGAGTGGGACCATAAAGGAGGCTGAGCACTGAAGAACTGATGCTTTCGAAGTGCGGTGCTGGAGAAGACTCTTTTGAATTCCTTAGAGTACAAGGAGATCAAACCAGTCAATTCTAATAGAAATTGACCCTGAACACTAATTGGGAGGACTGATGATGAAGCTGAAGCTCGAATACTTTGGCCACCTGATGCAAAGAGCTGCCTCATTGGAAAAGACCCTCATATTGGGAAAGATTGAAGGCAAAAGGAGAATGCAGCAGCAGAGGATGAGATGGTTTCATAGCGTCCCTGACTCAATGGATATGAATTTGAACAAACTCTGGAAGATGGTGGAGGACAGAGGAGCCTGGAGTGCTGCATTTCATGGTGTAGTAAAAGTCAAACATGACTTACCAACTGAACAACAACAATAACATTATATATAAACCATTATCATATAGGCTAGTTTCATAAATTATGACATTTGCTTTAATTGACTCATTAGTATTACTTGTTTAATGACTCAAAATATTAGTGCAATATGAAAGTTTAAAAATAATGAATGATTTAAACATAATTTGGAACTTTATGAACAATAAGAACGTGAGTGTTAGCTATATCTTTCACTGGAAGATAAAGGTAACTCAGAATGGTTCACAGATAATAATTCATTAAAATTTTTATTATTGTATATTACCAGCATATGCAACATAAGTCAAACAGTGTGATGAATTCACATGCTCCCATCACCCAGAGTCAATTATTGTCAACCTTATTGCCAATGATATTCCATTTATCTTCCCTCTTGCATTTTAATTTTTGCTAGGATCTTTTAAAATAAATTTTAGACATAATGTTATTTCACTCTAAATAGTTTACTATATATTACTAACAGATGAGAGATATTTTTTGAGTGCTCACAATACCATTATCACATCTAACAAGTTAATAACGTTTTATTATTTTCTAATACATAGTCCATACTCAAATTCCTTCATTTGTTTTAAAAAGAAGAATGTGTTTTACATAGTTGGTTTGTTTAGTAATAGATTCAAAGGAGGTCCAGGCAAGTGCACTTTATTTGGTTGATATGCCTTTTAAGTCCCTTTTAATCTGTAATAGATATTCCTCCCTTTTTAATGGTGTTTATTTGGAAGAAGTAAGTTTATCTGTCCTGTGGCATAGTCCTTATTGTGAATTTTACTATTTCCTCATCATATTAAATAATCTGTTTCTTTATCTTCTACTTTTCATAAAGGGTAGTAATATTTGATTATATTTAATTATGGGACTTCCCTGGTGTCCCAGATGGTAAAGAAT
The DNA here is from genome assembly GCF_023091745.1 of Budorcas taxicolor. Taxonomy (NCBI): domain Eukaryota; kingdom Metazoa; phylum Chordata; class Mammalia; order Artiodactyla; family Bovidae; genus Budorcas; species Budorcas taxicolor. The sequence goes on from NC_068919.1 coordinate 31,387,457, forward strand.
CTGCAATGTGGGACTTCCCTGGTGTCCCAGATGGTAAAGAATCTGCAATGTGGGACACCCAGGTTCAGTCCCTGGGTTGGGAAGATCTCCTGGAGAAGGGATTCTTGCGTGGAGAATTCCATGGACAGAGGAGCTTGGCAGGCTGGAGTCCATGGGGTGGCAAAGAGTTGGGCACAACTGAGTGACTAATTATATTCAGGATAAGATGACTCATTTTAAAATTTCTTTAGTTCAGTTCAGTTTAGTCACTCAGTCGTGTCTGACTCTTTGCGACCCCATGAATCGCAGCACGCCAGGCCTCCCTGTCCATCACCAACTCCCAGAGTTCACTCAGACTCACATTCATTGCGTCAGTGATGCCATCCAGCCATCTCATCCTCAGTCATCCCCTTCTCCTCCTGCCCCCAATCCCTCCCAGCATCAGAGTCTTTTCCAATGAGTCGACTCTTCACATGAGGTGGCCAAAGTACTGCAGTTTCAGCTTCAGCATCATTCCTTCCAAAGAACACCCAGGGCTGATCTTCAGAATGGACTGGTTGGATCTCCTTGCAGTCCAAGGGACTCTCAAGAGTCTTCTCCAACACCACAGTTCAAAAGCATCAATTCTTTGGTGTTCAGCTTTCTTCACAGTCCAACTCTCACATCCACACATGACTACTGGAAAAACTATAGCCTTGACTAGATGGACCTTTGTTGGCAAAGTAATGTCTCTGCTTTTGAATATGCTATCTAGGTTGGTCATAACTTTTCTTCCAAGGAGTAAGCGTCTTTTAGTTTCATGGCTGCAGTCACCATCTGCACTGATTTTGGAGCACAAAAAAATAAAGTCTGACACTGTTTCTACTGTTTCCCCATCTATTTCCCATGAAGTGATGGGACCAGATGCCATGATCTTCGTTTTCTGAATGTTGAGCTTTAAGCCAACTTTTTCACTCTCCTCTTTCACTTTCATCAAGAGGCTTTTTAGTTTCTCTTCACTTTCTGCCATAAGGGTGGTGTCATCTGCATATCTGAGGTTATTGATATTTCCCCCGGCAATCTTGATGCCAGCTTGTGCTTCTTCCAGCCCAGCGTTTCTCATGATGTACTCTGCATAGAAGTTAAATAAGCAGGGTGACAATATACAGCCTTGACGTACTCCTTTTCCTATTTGGAACCAGTCTGTTGTTCCATGTCCAGTTCTAACTGTTGCTTCCTGGCCTGCATACAGGCTTTTCAAGAGGCAGGTCAGGTGGTCTGGTATTCCCAACTCTTTCAGAATTTTCCACAGTTTATTGTGATCCACACAGTCAAAGGCTTTGGCATAGTCAATAAAGCAGAAATAGATGTTTTTCTGGAACTCTCTTGCTTTTTTAGAAATGCTTAAAAAAACTGTGATTATGTTATATAATTAGTGTCTCCAATAAGTGAGTCCATAATTTTTACATGCAATAAAAATAAGGTATATCTTGTGTGGTGGCACATGTGGTTTAGTTGCTAAGTCGTGTCAAGTCTTGCAACCCCATGGACTGTAGCCCGCCAGGCTCCTCTCTCCATGGGATTCTCCAGGCAAGAATGACGGGAGTGGATTGCCATTTCGTTCTCCAGGGGATCTTCTCAACCCAGGGATCAAACCCACATCTTCTGTATTGCGTTCTTTATTGGATTCTTTACCAACTGAGCCACCAGAGAAGCCCAAGGTATATTTTACATACAATAAAATATACCGATCTCAAGTATTCAGCCTGATATGTCTTGACAATTTTATACCCATTTCCCCACAACCTGTAAAATAAGATACAGCACATTTTTACCAATACAGAAAGCTCCGCTATGCTCCTAACCAGTCAATCTTCCCTTTCAGAAGCAACCACTTTCTGATTTCATTCACCACAGATTAGCTTTACAGTTTTTGAATTTGATGTAAAAGGCTTCTTTGTCTCAATGAAACATTTTTGAGATTCACTCATTTTGTTGCATAAATCACTAGTTCTTAGCTTTTTATTAGTAAGGAGCAGTCCATTCTACGGTTATACCTCAAGTTGTTTATCAGTTCTGTTGAGGATATCTGGATTGTGTCCAGTTCTTGGCTACAATAAATATAGCTTCTCTAAGCATTCTTTTTCTTAGCTGTAATATAAAGTATACAGTGATTTGAGATACATTGTGACTTCTACCATTGAGTTACTTAACAGACCCATCCCCTCACATATTTATTTATTTTTTCTTCTGGTGAGAACACAAGTCCTACCCTCTTAGCAGATTTCAATTATACAATACAGTACACATTCTTTTTATGGGTATATGCCTTCATTTCTCTTGGATCAAAACCACAGTGCATGCTCTAAGACATTCTTCTGGAACTTAAAATTTTACCTGCTGTAACACTGCAAAATCTTCTCCTAATATCTTTTTCTTGGAAGCTTTATAGTTCTAGCTTTTATGTTTATGTTTGAATTGATTTTGAGGTATGAAGTCGAGGTCAAGAGTCTTATTTTCTTCCAGACAATTGTACAGTCTTCTCAGCATTGTTTGTTAAAAACACTTTGCCTTTGTTGAAAATCAATTGCTTTGTTTACATGTAAATTTATTTGCTTCTCTTTATTCCAATAATTAACTGTTTTGAAGGTGAAAAGTTCTTCAACTTTGTCTTTTCAAGATTGTTCAGCTATAGTTTGCATTTCCTTATAAATTTTTGAATCACTGGGTCGATTTCTTAAAAAAATGTTGCTGATACTTTGTTACTTATGAGGGATCTATAAATCAATTTGAGGAGAATGACTAATTAGCAATATAAAGTCTTCCAGTTAAGAACATGCCCCTTCTCTCCACTTGTTTAGATCTTTAAATTTCTTAGCAATGATTTATAGTTTTCAAGACACATTACACATTGACAAATTTATTCCTAAGTATTCAATTTTTGGAGGCTTTTTATTAAAGCTATTTAAAATTTCCCCTTTTTGCTTGGTATAGATAAACATTAATAAAACTAATTTTTGTATCTCAAACCTTTATCTTACATGTTCCATTTGCTCATTAGTACCAGTATATATATTTTTTTCTCCTCTTTGGATTTCTTAGAATAGGGTTTGTTGAGATGAATTCCCTTGATTTTGTCTATTTGAAATGTCTAATTTGCTTTTATTTTTGAGAGGTATATTTGCTATATACAGCACTCTATTTTTGCTTTCAGTACTTAAAGATCTTCTTCCATTGTCTTTTTTTAAAATGAGGTCAGCCATCATTCTTATTTTCTTTTTCTTGCATGTATTGTGCCTTTCTTCCCCCTGGCTGTTCTTAAGAGTTGCTCTTTATCTTTTGTTTCTTGTGGCTTGATGTTTTGCCTAGAATCTGTGGGTTTATATATTTCATTCATTTTAGAAAATTCTCATTATCTCTTCAAAATAAATGTCTGCCCCATTCTTTCTCTGTTCTTTTTCCGGAACTCCAGTTATACATATGTTAGATGATTTGATGTCATTCACCAAGTCTTGGCTTCCCCATTCAGCCTAAATATTTTTCTCTCTTTGCAATTCTGTTTAGATGATTTCTACTATTGTTTTCCAGTTCACTGATCTTTTCTTCTGCTGTGTCCAGTATGCCCTTATGCCCAGTAAGTGAATTTTACATTTCTTATATTATTTTAGCATTTCTACTTAGCTCTTTTGTATAGTTTTATATATATTGAAGTTTTCAATCTCTTTTGCTTCCAGTTTTGCTAGATTCTGTGACATTTATCAGAGTTAAAGTTCTCATTAGCTAAATAAAATGTCTGGGTCATCTGTCAGCCTGTATCTGTCTTTTCCTTATTGGTCACTTTTTCGACTTCCTTACACGTTTTGTAATTTTTATTCTATGGCAGTCATCTTGTGTCAAGAACAGTAGAATCTGCCAGTAAAGGGCTTCCCCCTTCCTCTATCAGACTGTCAGTCTGGGTGCTGAGTCAGCCTCATCTGTCGCTTTGCTGAGAATAGGTTCTGTGGTAGATTTAGTTAGATTCAGTTTGTCAATGGCTTCAAACACTTTGAGGACAGGATCAGGGCGTTTTATTTTTTTTCTCAGCAGGGCTTGAAATATGAGCATCAGTAATTCTCTAGAGATACTTCAGTGCTTTAAAACTCAGTCCCAGCTTTCTGAATTACTGGAAGTTGTTTTTGCTCTCTAACCTGCCCTGGTTTTCTGTATGTCAGGACAGCTCTGTTGATCCTGCATCCTTAACTCATTAGTATACCTCAGGGGACCTCTGTTTTTCTACCCTGCTCCCATCCTTCAGTGGGCTGTGGCCTTGAAACCTGTGAAAGACCCAGTTAAAATCCAGTGCAACTTTCTTCCTATCCCCCAGCCTGCAACCATTGGCATCCTCTGCCTTGTGCTCTGGTGGAGGCCTTCTGTGCCAGACAAGTTCAGTTCTCTTCTTGCCCCTGCTGCTGCTGCTGCTAAGTCGCTTCAGTCGTGTCTGACTCTGTGCGACCCCATAGACAGCAGCCCATCAGGCTCTCCCCCGTCCCTGGGATTCTCCAGGCAAGAACACTGGAGTGGGTTGCCATTTCCTTCTCCAATGCAGGAAAGTGAAAAGGGAAAGTGAAGTCGCTCAGTCGTATCCGACTCTTAGCGACCCCATGGACCGCAGCCTACCAGGCTCCTCCATCCATGGGATTTTCCAGGCAAGAGTACTGGGGTGGGGTGCCACTAGCCTTTAGCATATTGGCCCTTCCCTGCTGGCTCAGATGGTAAAGAATCTGTCTGCAATACAGGAGATCTGGGTTCATCCCTGGGTTGGGAAGATCCCCTGGAGAAGGGAATGGTGATCCACTCCAGTATTCTTAGTATTCAGAGAATTCCACGGACAGAGGAGCCCGGTGGGCTACAGTCCATGGGGTCACAGGGTCAGACATCTGTGACTAAGGCTCCTTGGTTCTGTAATCTGTCACACTAACATACAGAAGCTATTTATAGTTTGTTAAAAATTGAGTTTGTTTCTCTTTACTTTCATATAGAAGAACAGTTTCTCCCACTTCTACTACTGTTCTTCTATCAGTAAACACAGTCATATGAGTCTCTCTTAGGAAAGACTTGCCCATTTTATTTTTTGTTTAAAAACATTATTTTTATTTTTTGGCCACACGTCATTGCTTGTGGGATCTTAGTTCCCTGACCAGGGATCAAACCCAGCCCTCAGCAGTAGAAGCATGTACTTCTAACCATTGGACCACCAGGGAATTCTCCAAGATTTGTCCATTTTAAAATTTAATCCCCTTAGGGTTTTTTTGTTTGTTTGTTTTTTAACTCATTAGCTCTCTATACAGATGAACAGAAACAGACGTGGACACAGGGGAAGGAGAGGGTAGGACAAATTGAAAAAGTAGTATTGACATGTATATTCTATTGTGTATAAAATAGATAACTAGTGGGAAGCGGCTATATAACACAGAGAGCTCAGCCTGGCATCTTGTGATGACCTGGAGGGGTGGGATGGGAGTAGGGAGGGAGACTCAAAAGGGAGGGGAGATATATATATATGCATATATATATATATGTGCATATATTATGCACATTGTTGTATGGCAGAATCCAGCACATTGTAAAGCAAATATTTTCCAGTTAAAAAAACAAACAAACAAATCATTAGCTCTCTGATACTCTGAAATCTCTAATTTTGTACTTTTTAAGGTGGGGATGATGGTTGTATTGGTTTCTTATCATTATTGTAAAAATTGCTGCAAATTTAGTGTCTTGAATTAAATTTATTATTTTACAGTTTTGTAGGTCAGAAGTTTGAAATGAGTATTACAGAGATAAAATCAAGGTCACAATAAGGCTGCATGCCTTCTGGAGGTTCTAGGGGAAAATTTATTTCCTTGTCTCTTCCAGCCTTCAGGGGCCACCTGCTTTCCTTGGCTCTTGACTCCTTCTTTTGAAGTGATCTTCAAAGAGCACCATTCCAACTCCTGCTTCTGTTTCACAACTCCTATTCTTACTCCAGAAAATAGTGAAGGACAGGGAAGCTTGGTGTGCTGCCGTCCATGGGGTCGCAAAGAGTTGGACATGACTTAACAACTGAACAACAACAATTTTCACTCCTTCCTTCTAGCTACAGGGATCTTTATGATGACATTGGGCCCACTGGGATAATCCAACATCCTTAACTAAATCACATATGCAATGTCTCTTTGCCATATATGGTAATTTATTCACAGGTTTCAGAGATTAGGACATGGGCATCTTTGGGGGGCCATTATTTACTCACCACCGTGTTCTACTGCAACTTTCTCCTTACAGAGATAAGGAGATAAGGACATCATTTCAAATCATACATTTTATTCCTTTCACAAATAAAAAATTTTATAGGTAGTGCAAAAAAAAATTTCATCATGGGTTAAAGCTAAGTGTTTCTTCTTTTCCATAGTAAATCAAAGAAGGAAACCTAGAGTACTAAGGCTTGGCTACAGACTTGTATTGTTATTTATCTTCTTTGACCTCTGTTAGCTCAAATGGGAATTGCTATCTTGCACAAATTTGTTGTGATTTTGGTGTTCAATGCCATAGGTATGGTTCCGATTAGGAATTCAACAAATAAAATGTTCATTCATTTTCTTTTTCTCTTTCTTTCTTTAACATATCAAACTAGAAGAATGAGGACAGGAGACTAGAACTGCAAACATGCAATGGCAACAATGTTCAAGTTGAGAGTTTCCCTTTGAAATACTTACCAGCCATTATTTCTGACCTTTACCTTGGTAGAATTGAGGTGTGCCTTACTGATAGCTAACAGTGTAAAAGATCAGAGTTATTATCAGCTGATTTCTCAACAGAAACTCTACAAGCCAGAAGGGAATGGCATGATATATTTTAAGTGATAAAAGCAAGGAAACTACAACCAAGAATACCCAGCAAGACTCTCATTCAGATTTGACGTAGAAATCAAAAGCTTTACAGACAAGCAAAAGTTAAGAAAATTTAGCACCACCATTCCAGCTTTACAACAAGTGTTAAAGGAACTTCTCTAGGCAAGAAACACAAGAGAAGGAAAAGAGCTACAAAAAATAACCCCAAACAATTAAGAAAATGGTAATAGGATTATACACATTGATAATTTCCTTAAATGTAAATGAATTAAATGCACCAACCAAAAGACAAAGACTGGCTGGGTGGATGGAAATGTGTATATGTATGTACGTCATTTCCCACATCACTCTACTAACCCCCTAAATTGGATATAATTATTTTTGATTGTTAGGTTAAGCATGTTTTTATTATGGCTTGCAATTATAATTGGAGAATGCAATGGCAACCCACTCCAGTACTCTCGCCTGGAAAATCCCATGGATGGAGGAGCCTGGTGGGCTGCAGTCCTTGGGGTCGCTAAGAGTCGGACACGACTGAGAGACTTCACTTTCACTTTTCACTTTCATGCATTGGAGAAGGAAATGGCAACCCACTCCAGTGTTCTTGCCTGGAGAATCCCAGGGATGGGGGAGCCTGATGGGCGGCCGCCTCTGGGGTCGCATAGAGTCGGACATGACTGAAGTGACTTAGCAGCAGCAGCAGCAGCAGCAATTTGTAATTATCTTTTATTTATTTATTTTTTTGGTTTGGTTATTGACTATGAAAACTGATAAACATCTTTTACTATCGTGATTGTGTAACTTTTTATTTATTTTAATACCATTGTATCATGATTGGCAACAGAAAATAATAGAATTCTATGTCACTAAAGCTACCATTTAATAGAAAAACCTTTAATCACTTTTTAAAATCCAGATGCACATTAGAATTATCTTGAAATTTTTTGTAAAATCCAAATGCCAGGTATTCGTTTTCTTTTGTTGTTGTTTTTTTTCTCCAAAGCTCCAGATGTGATTCTAATGAGCAGCCATTTTTTAAAACAACTGGACTATATGATCTTTTTCTTTTATCTAGATTGTTTTACTTTTTCTATTTCATATTCAGTGTTTCCATTTCCTTTAGTTTATGTTTTCTAATCTCCTCATCTCTCTTTTTTTTAAATTGTTCTTCTTTAAGCCTTTATCAAGTATAGAAGAAAAGCTTTTGTGTATATATATATACATATATACATACACACACACACACATATATATATATATATACACGTGTGTGTGTGTTAAATTACTTCAGTTGTGTCTGACTCTGTGACCCTATGCACTGCAGCCTGTCAGGCTCCTCTGTCCATTGGATCCTCCAAGAAGAATACTGGAGTGGATTGCCATGCCCTCCCCCCTATATATATATATATACATATAGTATGTTTGATACAGGTATTTTAGGAAACACGAATTTTTGCTTAGCTAAAAATTTACAACATTTTGGTTCCATTTGTTTGACTAAGTATGAATAGAATGCTAGATTAGAAATTTATATTCACTCAAAATTTTGATATAGTTCCATTCTGGCATCTTGTATTACTACTAAAAGTCTAGAAAACTTATTATCTTATTAAAAAAAATTGAATGAGGCTTGAAACTTCTAATCCAATTCTGAGAATATAAAGAAATATTGTTATTAATAAAGGAAATTAACATGTTATACAGTATTTATTATTAACTAAAGTACAGATTTTGTTTGAATTTCACAAAATCTTACGCTAGTGTCTTATTTATTTGCATACCTTATTCAAGAGTCCACATTATAGTTGCATTGAGCACCTTCAGCTGCGTGTAACAAATTCTGATAAATTCTTTTTTCGCTTTTATCCTATTACAAATATTTTCTAATCTTTCTTGTTTTGGCTTCTGAGGTACACCCATCATTTAAAGCGGCATTTAATTTCCAAATACATGGAGTTTTTAAAAGTATCTTTGATATTAATTTCTCATTTTAATGCTTTCTTCTTTGCAATGATCCTCTGTATTTTTTCAGGTTTTTTTTTTTAACTTTATTGAGGCTCTCAATGGTTAAGTCAAAGATCCCTCTTGGTAAATGTCACATTGCACTTGAATATACGTGGGTTATTTTCAAATATCTTTTGATATTGATTTCTAACATAATTCCACAGTGATAAGAGAATAGACTCTGTATGATTTCAAGACCTTTAGACCATGAACTTTTTGCCCCTTGTTTTATGTTCTTGGATATATTTCAGTGTCTCCTGGTTTATAGTCTATGGAAACTTGAATAGAATTTGTATCCTGCTATTGTGTGAAAATTGTATAAATCTTAATTATATTGAATTGGTTCATAGTGCTTTTCAGGCCTACTATATCCTACTTTTCTGTCCATTCTATTAATTTTTTAGAGTTTGATATTGAAACTCCAACTAAAAAGTTTGTCTACTTAAAAAATAATTGTAATATATAGTGGAACTATATATAACTTTGTTCTATATTTCCATGTGTCCTGAAAATGTGCTATCATACTTCATAATTTAATAAAATAAAAAAGAAAAATTCCACCTAAAAGAAATCAGAGTTATATTGCATGAGATTGGCATCCTGTTTTGTCTACTCTCCTGAAGTCTCCTCTAGCCCAATTCAGATTTGGCCCTCACATGGTGCAAATATGTCTAACACTACATTCTTCTGACCTTTAACTATTTCCATAGTAATTGGCCCCCAAAGAAATATCCTCAAATAAGATCTTATACCATTGTCACCAGAGTAACCTGGCAATGGCTGATGGAGTAACATCAGAACTCCATACACAAATCTTTTCTTTGTGGGCAGTTTTTCTCCTAATGAGTACCTACTCAGTACAATTAGTCATTTCATACCCTATATTTTAGAACTATTCATATGTGGCTTATAAATAGCTGGCACAGAAAAGTGGTTTAGGTTTAATCATGCCCTCTATTTTAGATGACACTAAGTACCCTGTTATTGGTAGGAAAATAAATAATAATATACTTCTTATAAAATGCTAATTCCAGTCCATTATTATTAGTTCATCCTATGGGATAGGATAGAGACAATGTGACATGTAAGTAAAAGCATGAGTGGTAATTATACTTGAAGATGTCCCATAATTAAATTAAAACCTTTATAAAAGAGAACATTTTCTATAGTTAATTTATAACATCTCTTGCAAGTTTTTGCTATGTCTATTTTTACATTTCAAGTAGTAAAAGTTACAGGGAGATATTGCGAACCAGGAATGTCTAAGCACGAATGCAATTGCCGTGACGCTTTCACTTTTCTTCTTTCCTAAACAAAGTCGGTGCACAGGAGTAAGCACTTTGAGCTACTCGTTTGTCCTGACCGGCAGGCTGCGGAACATGGATATAGCAATCTGCTTGGCTGACTCCTGCCACACATCGGGAGTCATGGAATAGGTCTCAGCAGGTGAAGAGCCGTGTACCTACGCACAGCAGAATGCTGTGATTACAGCAGGTAGGTGGCTCGCGTAGCAAAGAACTTCAGAAAGTGGGGAGTCCGACATCATGTGATGTGTGATTTATTGGAGTTGGTGGGGACACATACTGTAATTGTATGCTTGGCCTAATGTCTGATTGTTGTGTCTTTCAAACCCTCTGGAGGCCAGCCCCCCATGTAAGTGATAACCCACTGGCGCTTTTGTTGGGAGTGCAATTTTAATATACGAAATGAATAGCAACTGATTAATTGAAGCCAGCTACATTTTTGGAAAACAAATCAAAGTGATTTGCATGAATCACAATTTGTTATATAATACATCTGGAGGGCACAAATTACCTTTTTAAAGCCTAAGACACATATATACACAGTGGAACAAACGAAATGACAATAAACTGGGCTATAACTACATAATTCATATTGAATACTGGATGCCAAAACTGATATGAAACAAATGATTTTCCAATAAACTACTCAGGCAGAGCCATATCTGTTCTAAACTTTCAATAGAATATTATTTATAATACCAATAATTCTTCCCAATTGTTAGCCATGGAATGAAGGAACAATCTATTTTACATATTAGTTTGGGGGGGGGTGTGTATTTACAAGTTGGAAACTGATTTATAGTCATGTCCAGGAGATGTGATAAATAATAGCAAGTTTGAGAGAAGTTCTTGGAGGAAAACTTTCATGGCAAAATCATTATTACCTTGTTCTAGTTTTGAATAAAAACCAAAGTAGTAAGAATAGTGTCAGCATTAAAAGTAAATATAATCATCATCATTATATATTTCTCTGAGTTTAATATCTATAATAGATTTTTTAAACTTTCACGTATTGTTTTTTTCAAATTTATTGTCTGTATCATTTTTATTGTTAAAACCTACAGTATACAAATATGGAAACTGAATTTCACACTTTATTGATAAACACTTTTAGTATTTAGCTATTTTTCCTCTGGTTTGGTCCTAGACATATATTAATATCACATATAAATGTTATATGTATGTATAAATCTATATGTACATACATATACGTACATATATATGAGAAATAGTCTCAAGAAAATATATAAAATATACACAGGTATATTAGAAAGTGGGTTGTACCATATCTACCACTTTATAATTGCTTTTTTATATAACAAAAGGTACCAAACATTTTTCTAGTCAATAAATATATATCTGTACAATTATGGAATATCATTATTTGTTTTACCAAACACATTATTTTTTTACTATAATAAATAAAATACCAAAGAACATCCATATACATAAATCTGAATAAACTTGTGTGATGATTTTGTGAAGATAAGTTCTTAGAAGTGGAATTATTGAATCAAAATATTTGTAGATTTTGAAGGCTTTGGTTCACATTGTAAAATCACCTTCCATAAATTTGTATCTGAAACTATTCTTCCATCTTCTTAAGCCTCACAACTCCTAACCACAAATGTAGATGTCCTTCTGTAGTTGTTGAGGCCTTCTCTTCCTTTTCTATCCTCCCTTCTCTTTCCCTTTATTCCTGTATTCCTTTAGACATTAATAGATGAAGAGCAAAGTACCTCTTAATTTTTAAGTGCAAAACCTTCATTCACTTAACAGAGATTTGCATAACTGAATGGTGATTTTTAATAATTTCTCATCTGTGCATTAATTTACTCTAGGAAAGAAAATCACTCACCTTTAGAATTTTAGTACTCCATGGTGTCATTTCTGTGTCTGACATCTTGTTCCTGTTAGTGTCCATTAAGATATTTTCTTAGGGGAAATCAGGATATAGACTTTAGATGCTATTTCATTTCTTTTAAAAGGAAATGAACATACTATAAAACTCCTAAGCCTAATTTTTGATTACCAAAGTTGTAAGCAGGCCACATTAATCCTTAGTAAATTGAAAATGGAAATGATCCATAGAGTTTTTCCTCTCTCTTAATTCACTAGGTCTTTTTATTTAAATTTAAAATTCTTTGCATAAACCACTATCAATACAGTAAAAAGGCAACCCACAGAATGAGAGAAAATATTTTCAAGCCACATATTTGATAATGCATTACTATCCAGGATATATAAAGAATGACTAAAACTGAACAATCACAGAAAACAAACACAATTCAAAATGGGCAAAGGTCTTTTCATTAGGTCTTTTTAACTAGAAGTTTATTATCAGGAAAGCAGCACATATCTTGGTGGATAATTGCTTGGCTTTCATAGAAGCTTTTAGTCTCTGATATGATTGTATGTATTTTACCTCTTCTTGACAAGTATATATAAAATCTGAAATTAAGAGATTTGAAAGCAAGCTAACGTATTTGGACAAAAATAATTTCTGCAGTGCAAAGTTAGAATTAGTGGAGGCTTTGGTTAATAAAAAATTGGAAATTCTTTAGAAATTTCCTCTGAAAAATGGTTACATAGTATGAACTAGAAAACTTATCAAACTGATAAGTTCTTATCTTTAAGAAATTTATCTTAATAATACGATATTCCAAGAAAGTCACAGCAACATTGATATAATCAATTGATATATTGATTGGAAATGTTTTTTTCTAGCCAAATGTATTTTCAACTTAATGGCATAGAAACGTTAGGAAAATAAGTTTCATTTAATTAGTGTGTTAGTCACTCAGTTGTGTCCAAGTAGTCCAAGTCAACATTGTTAACTAAGATTAATCCTATGCAGATGACACCACTTTTATGGCAGAAAGGGAAGAGGAACTAAAGAGCCTCTTGATGAAGGTGAAAGAGGAGAGTGAAAAAGCTGGCTTAAAACTCAACATTCAAAAAACTAAGATCATGGCATTTGGCCCCAACACTTCATGACAAATATGGGGAACAATGGAAACAGTGAAAGACTATTTTGTTGGGCTCCAAAGTTACTGCAGATGGTGACTGCAGCCATGAAATTAAAAGATGCTTGCTCCTTGGAAGAAAAACTATGACAAATCTAGACAGCATATTAAAAAGCAGAATTACTTTGCCAACAAGTTCTGTCTAGTCAAAGCTATGGCTTTTCCGGTAGTCATGAACGAATGTGAGAGTTGGACCATAAAGAAGGCTGAGCACCAAAGAATTGATGCTTTCAAACTGTGGTTTGGAGAAGATTTTTAAGAGTCCCTTGGACTGCAAGGAGATCAAACCAGTCAAAGGAAATTGGTCTTGAATATTCATTGGAAGGACTGATGCTGAAGCTCCAATACTTTGGTCATTTGATGTGAAGAACTGACTCATTGGAAAAGACCCTGATGCTGGGAAAGATTGAAGGCAGGAGGAGAAGAGGGCAACAGAGGCCAAGATGGTTTGACAGCATCACCAACTCAAGGGACATGAGTTTGAGCAAGCTCCGGGAGATGGTGAAGGACAGGGAAGACTGGCGTGCTGCAGTCTGTGGGGTAGCAAATAGTCAGACGTGACTGAGCGACTGAACAACGACAAGAAGATTGATCCCAGGTATCTTCGTAACTCCAGCTTCTCATTTGAAAAATTACTAAGCATATATAATATTCTACTCATTGCAATAAGAGTAAAAGAATAAGGTCATTTCTCTAATCTTGAAATGCGCTCTGGAAAAATAAAGGAAGTGAGTGAAAGAGTCTTCCACAGGAGGGAACAACATGTGCAAAGATCGAATGCAAAAAAGAACAGAGTACTTTTGCGGAAGTGCAAAGGTGCAGTTGGCGTTCTTTTGTACTCTTCGCTGAATCTGCTAACTCCATACTATGGCTATTCAGAGTCACCAATTCATGTGGGTTTCCCTTTATGCAATGGACTAGGATCAGAACTTTTCTGTTTTATTCTCCCTCTTCACAAAAATTCTCTCCACTGTAGCCACTTGTTGGAAAGACACTAACATCTTTGTGTGTTACTTGCCATTGACTTATAGGATACTGCACATGCTGTCAGGGGAAAAACCAGATTGCAAAAGAGGGCAATGCCTAATGGAGCAAACCTTTAGTGGCAGAATTTCAGGCGATGGCAGCAATCCTTTGTTCTGAAAATATTTTGGGATCTTTCAAATTGCTCTTCCTAGGCAGCCATTTATCTTGGCCACAAATACATCTAATTTTACATTTAAAAGAAATCTTTGTAATAGCTTTTCTGAAGGAAAAACGTATATCCAGCTGTAGTGACACCTGTGCCATATATAAGAATTTGCTGTAATGTTACAAAACTTAGCTCTACAATTGCCTTCCACTGTTTGCTTATTTTGCTGAGCCTAGGTGATTACCATTAACTTGGTTGATTCTCTAGACAGCACATATCATGAGATACACTTGTGATAGTCAAGATCAGAGTAATGGCTGGAGTAGTTTGAGGCTGAGGTTCCTTTCTTATGAAAACACTGTGAGTTGGCTGGTGTGTATCTTTCTGGTAACACATCTATGAGTTAAGGATGCTTCCTATTGTAGGTCATAGGGTCTGGCGCCTGCAGATCTCCTGGTTTTGGCTTAGACTTGTTTTTCACATTAATGGGGATTAAGCTTATTGGTCCCAGTTCCATCTTTTCCATTAGATGCTCATTAATAAAACTCCAGATGCCCATTATTCATCACATCATAATGTACTGGACAGCAGTTAATTCACCTGAAGTTTTCACATTTGATAACTTCCTCATTCGTGTTAATTGGGTACCTGGAATTTTCCATCAATCATGGCATCTCAGGTCTTGACTCTCCTGAAAGAGTCCATTTATGAGACATATATTATATGCTAGAGGTACACAAGTAAAATTAAGTGTAGGATTCAATTTCAACTATGACTCATGTCTGCTTCAACTGAAGTGTGGGGCATAACTTGGCCCTTCAACAGATTCTTCCTCAAAAGAGGAAAGACGTTACCTTCACCTCAGCTCTCCTGGCTCAGAACTCCACTGATCCATTGTGCCGTGAGAAAGATTTACATTCAAGGAGGCTTTGAAAGGACATTTGCTGCAGGGAGCTGTGTGGAGGAAATGCCTGGCAAGTTCTGAGCACTTGACTATCACAAGTTCTTCTTTGAGTATCATGATTTTGTTCCTTGTGCTTCTTATCTGTAAACCCTAACAGTTGAAATCAATGGTCTCTTTGGATCCTTCTGTTCTTTAATGTGGCCAGAATCTGTTGGTGAGAATTCCTGAGGTCTGAGGGAGTACTATGTTGATTTTCTCTACCTTTCTACAATTATCTTCCCTCACCTATAATTTCCTCTTAAAGAAATGTATTGTTTTTTATTCAAAGCAACTCCAAAATTCATACTCTGTTTCTCTTCTCATTGTAAAATATTTTTTTATAAAAACAAGAACATTGGTGGCATACATTTCATTTTTTTTCCTACTGCTTTTACCACAAATGGTTAAAGTTTAGGTACAGCCCATTTCAGTGAAAGAGAAACTCAGCAGGGGATATAAGCCCAGGCTGCCTTTGTCCATGACATGGGTGAGTCATCTTTCCATTACGCGATTGGCCTGTAACTGTGGCAGTATCTGCTCACTGGGCTGAATCAGCAGTCATCCCATTGGTTCGTGTACCCTCCAAGGTCAAGTAAATAAGCAGTTCCTACAGCCCCAAATTTCTCCTTATGCCATCATGCTGCCCGGATACTAAGTAGGTCACAATAGGACCCAGATAATAATTCACTTCAGGTTTCTAGGTTGCTAACAGCCCCAGTGGTTGTCCTGTGTATGGCCCATATTCTCTTCAATCTTGCTTGGCTCTTTCCTTTCCGAGGTCTTGATCTCAGATCTGCATATATTTACATGTTTTAGCTTGTAAGCTCTTTAGCTGCAAATTATATGAAATAGAGGTCAGCCCTCTGCCAATATAATTTTCTTTTTCCCCATTTACTTACTCTAAAAAATAAATAAAAACATAAAGAGAAAGAATAAAAAAGTGAAGTCTTTCCATAGAGGTCTTTTAACTCTGTCAAGATGATTGTTTTAATACTCCTCCAGACAACTGCATTGTAGCCCCAACTTCCAAGGTGTTTTGCTCCATGTTGGTGTTTTCCCTACTATACATGGAGGAAAATTGGTGATTCTCAAAGGTTAAAAGACTTATGATCTCTCCTGGTGAGGATGGATCCTCAAGTCAATATACAGACTTGGACAGTCTGGATCCTCAATTAAATCGCTAATGTGTGATCTGGGTTTCTGACCATTCTAAGTTCAGTTTTGCTAGTAAAGCTATATAGTTAGTGATAATCAGTGGGCTGGGCCTTTAATTGTGGTTCTTAACCCTTTAATCATATTTCTAGAATGATGTTTTTTATTTTGAACTTGTGTTTAGTTTCATATTTTTGTCTGTCCATTCTAATTCTTGAGTGTTACTGCTGTTTAACTTACTTTCAATTTCAAGTTCATCTAGCATCCTTCGAACTGTCCAAGCACTTTCAGTTTTGTGTCCTTCTTAAACCATACTATAAAATAGTATGCATGGATTTGGGAATGAAGAAGAAATACTACTAATTTATAAATTCAGTAAAATTTCATCTCTTGCATTTATGTGCTGCTAGTTTATTTGGCATATTTGTGTGCATCAGAGGAAGCCTGTCTTTCCTCAAGACATTTTCCTATCTTCCAGAACAACAATCCTAAACAATAAAGAAATCTATGATGACTATGAATAGTTCTCCCTGGAGCTGGCTAGGCTACAAGGTATACCACTGTATGCAGGAGACTCCAAGAATCATTAACTTTACTTAAATACAGTTGCTCTAATTATACTTGTATACTTTCCTGAAAGAACACCGTCTTTATGGATTGACTACGATTGTTGAAAAGTGGAACTGAACTTGAAGTTCAGTAGGAGGTAGTGCTTCACCAATGACTGAAATGATTGCTCCCTTTCTTAGGATTACAGTGTAAAACTGCTTTATTCATTGAAAAACAGCAGAGGTATGAAGTCTATCTTTTCTGAAGAGATTGCCTCCAGAAAAAACAAAACCCCAGTGTTAGAGAAATCAGTAACAAAAACCATGTGCTACATGATTATTGGGCACATTATAATCTGTGTATGTGCAGTATTTTAAAATATATCTGATGATTAATAAATCATCCATGTGTAATGACATATGGATATCAGAAAAATGGTTCTCTGAGTAATGCTAAAATCTGCAGAGTAGAATATTGGAAGGTTCCCAAGACTTGATTCATATGCTCTTTCCAAAATCTAAACAACAATGGATCAGATGTTTACCTGGATTAATGATTTAAGTTAATCATTCCATTTATTCTCAGAAGACCATAATGGGAATCAAAGGTTATGATCTAGATTTAATGCCATTCAAGTTACATCCTATTAAATGCTCATCTTTTTTTGAACAAAGTATAAAAATGGAACACCAGTGCCTTAACTAGAGGATAAAGTACACTTTTAAGCAAGGCATAAAAAACTTCCCTGGCCAAGTTCACCATCTAAGTTCTTGTTGTGTAAGTGGATGAGGGGGAGGCTTGGGCTCTTTCATGAGCTAGGGTCTTCAGAATCTGTCCCATGATCCCGGGTAAAAGAATCAAATGGAGCTAATGTTTGTGTTCTAGATGAAAGCATGCTCAGGGGTAGATGAAGAGCTTTTTGAACTGAATCTGAAGGGAGAAGTCTGCCATGGAGATGACGTAAAATTTCTGAAGAATGAAACGGTCTGTGGGGTAGACTGTGTTACATTTTCAAAGGCTTACCTCTTCAACTCCATCTCCTACGTTTTGAACACTCAATTTATTCCAGCTACACCAATTATTACCTTTCCCTCTGCCTTGAAAATTCTTCCCATAACCTCCTATCTTTTGAACTTTTTTAAAAAATCAAGTATCTACTTCTGTGAGTTACTTCTTTATCTGTACCTTTATCTGAACCTTTACACAAACTTGGATGGTAGCATATATCCTAAGACATTGTAACTATCTGAGAGTAGGACAATACCTTCTTTAATCAGTCTATGCCTGTAGATGGAATCTAAGATTCTCTCTGTAGAGTTTGTGGTATAAATAAATGAATAAATAAAAATTATCATTACTGAGATGTGTATTTTGCCCTTTTACATAACAAATACTCCCAGTTACATTATCAAGCCCCAAGTATTTATGGTCACTTTCCAGGTGCCAAAGTCTCATATTTGCAAATGTTTTCTTGGGATACCATGGCTTATGTATGAGACACAGACTTTATCATCAATGAATTTACAATGTAACTGGGGAAACAAAATATATATTCATGAAATCAGTAGGAAACATGCAAGTTAGTGTGTGACATGTACTGCCTTTGGTACAGACCAAGTTAGTAAATACCTCAAGTGAGGAATAAATGGTTTGAAATAAGCCCTTCTGGGACTTCTGAGAACTCCCTCACTAATAAAGCTTCTCATAGATTAGACAAAGGAATAAAAGACCATAGACATAAAAAAAGAATTTCTTGGGACTTCCTTGATGATCCAGTGTGTAAGACTTCATTTTCTAATGCAGGGGGTGTGGGTTTGATCTCTGGTTGGCAAGCTCTCACATGCCTTGTAGCCAAAAAAACGAAACATAAGACAGAAGCAAAATTGTAACAAATTCAATAAAGGCTTTAAAAATGGTTCACATTAAAAAAAAATCTTAAGAATTTCCTCATATTTACACTGGAATAAGAGTTTGAGAACTTAACAAGGTGAAAGGTGGAGTCTCTTATAACCATGAGGTTTCTCGTAACTATAAGGCAATAACATTGGGGGCTAGGTGGTTTATACTGCTCCAGGAAGGGGAAAGCCATGATAATGTCCTTTGTCTGACACTATGCTTCTGTTATTAGGACCTAGGGTTTCTGAAGGATGTGTAGAGGACCATCACACAGAGTTCTGATTTCCTCTCCTTTTGTTTGAAATCATGGTGTTTGAAAATTTTCAAACTAAGTTAAAAATTTTCAGACATAATCTTTTCTTAATGTTCAAAATAGTCTTGGAACTAATTTTGTCCTTCCCCTTCTCAAATGGATCATGTAAGCATTCCACTATTTCTTATCACTAAAGCAAAATTGCTACAGAAATCCCACAGCGTTCAGTGTGCCATCCCCAAGCAGTACCACTAGGATGGAGCATTCGAGTCACTACTCTGTAGCTAATGCAAACGCATACGAAAAGAAATTTGTTTCTGTAACCACCTATATATTTACTAACTTACCCAAATACTTGACTTTTTTTTTCTTCAACAATAACTATTTTCTGACAGTGCCAACCTAAACAAGAAAAAGAAAAAGAAAAAGAATGCTATTGCAGTCATGCTGTTGGGATTCCTATCATTTTCTTTTGACTCCTATTTCACAGAAATAAGGGCTCAGAAAGCCAATACATGACTAAAGAGCATTTTCTAAGACAAGCATTTTAGTTCAGCCTAATATGGCATCCCTCAGATACAGTGCCATTTGCTGAAATGGTGTGTGTACTTACCGCTCTTTCTAAATGTAGTGATTAAAGCGGGGAGAGCCATTTCTTTCTTTCCTTTGATTTTTAAACTTGAATTTACTTTTGTATGTGTAGAAAAAAGAGAAAATATATGAGCAAAATTACTTTTCTTATTCCTTCTTTCCATTTGTACTCTCGTATTTAGTCCAACTATTTATTTCATTTTCAGATTATCAGTGTATATAAAGCCATTAAGGACACATGCCTGGAGCAAACAGATACCATATAGACTTATACAAAGATGCAAATGCAGTTTAGAGACTTTGTCAGCTAATCAATTATGAACTGTTTTGACAAAGAAATTTGTGGTTTTGTTAAAATACCCATATATGTTTCCTTATATACTCTGACTCATTGCTGGATATTTCTGTAGACTGTCATATTCTTCTGAAGCTCTTTTTAGCCAGTAATTATGCTGACAACAATCTAGGCCCTGGCACTCTTTGTGGTCACCTCTGGCTGCTAACAGGAACAATCTAGACCCTAGTATGCTGCAGTTAAGTTAAATTATCATGGAGATGCAGTATGTGCTCCTACACCACTCTAGCTGTGAACCCAGAATTGAAAGAAGATTGATAGACTACAGGAATGGATCAAAAAATAACTATGTGGGTGGTACTGTAAGATCCTTACTTCTACAAATATTGATGTAGATAAATGAAATAGGGATTAAAAATTATATTTTCCCCAAAAGGGACATTTTATTTGTTTTTCTCTGTAAACAGCAATCAAATGATAATGACAGTGTATCCATGTTTTCTGTACAGAGGCCCATGGGATATTTTGACATAAGATTTGCCTTCAGTTAACATTAAATCATTATTGGGTGAGGTCACAGGCCCTTTGTGCTTGGCACTGACCACTTCTTACTCTAGGAAAATGTTCCAGAAATGATCCATTGGAAGGTGACCAAAAAAATGCAAGCCTTTTCATTAACTATGGAGTATGGACTGGCATCTATGTAAAAAATATTTAAAAAATTAAAAAAGGAAGCAGTTGTAAAATACACTTGGATATGTCTATAATATAGCCACCATTTAATATAATGAATTACAAGAAGTAATTCCATGATGGCACTAATACTTTTGTGTCTATAAATAAAATGCAAAATTAATTTTAGTTTTGAATATCCAATGAAAGTGTTTTAATAAAATCAAAGAAGCCACTTAATTTTTAACATTTAACTCTTCATTTGCATATTCATCTTCTATACATTCTCTAAACAGCAAAGGAGAATACGAGACAGTCATTTCTTTTAAGAAGACCTAGACATTAAACTGGCAAGTGAAGCAATTAGATAAAAATATAGAATAGAAAGCTCTAGCCATATAAATCACTGAAATACATAGACAACCCATTATTTGGGATTCTTAAAAAGTCCTCAGGTGATACGGACGTTTTAAAACCTAGTAGAATCTGATACACGTACTGCCTTCATTAGTTTTCAAGAAATTCATCCAGATGGTAAGAGATGATAGGCAATAATAATCATAAAACCAGACAGAAAAAAGTTCTTAAGAGCATGTATTAGATGAGGTAAATCATACCACCTTGAAATATGTATGGATCACACAGAGGCAATACAATAAAATTATGTAAGAGGATAAAATGTCACAAATACATTTCTATTGTGTACTACTCATAATAGAAGTGTTTCTTTATCTTTTCTGTTAAAAATAGAGTATAGAATCTCATATGATGCTCAAGTATAAAATGCCATGTATCCCTCTCTCAACCTTGTTTATACTGGCATGTAAATTTTTTGCTATGGAAATAAACCAGACATTAAGAGCAGATGTATGTCAACACAGCTCTAAATAAAGGGTGCTTGTACTCATGGCTAATAAAAATTAATTAACATTATAATTAATATTACCTCAAGAAGATATGGCATCATCATGTCCAGCATATCAGTTATTAACAGATCTTATTGTTAGAACATCCTTTCAAGTGGAGAAATATTAGAATTGAGTGGATTCAATATTAAAGTGTAAATTACTGGTGACCTATCTGTACTTAATATGACTGAGCTAGAGAGGGCTTAGGTGTTAGTCAATACAATTTGTTCACTTTACAGAAAAATAAAGCTCATTAATTCATTCATTCAACAAATATTTATTTTGTAGCCACTGTGTGCTAGCCCTGTTTCAAGGGATGTTGGGGGATGGAGCCATGTTGGGGTTGGAGCTAAGAGCAAGAAGAATAAAGGACTTTTCTCTATGTAGCTTACATGGTTGATTTGGAAAGACTTCTCTGAGGAGATGATACTGAAACCGATAGGTGAATGACAGGAAGGTGTCAGTTGGCAAAGATCGAGAGAAGAGTATTTGAGGCAGAGGTACCAATTAGTGAAAGGTTGTAAGGCATGAATAAGTCATGAATGATTGACAAACAGGAAAAAAATGCTCACTGTGTCTTGAGCATAGTGAAAATAGGACCATGAAGGAAGACGAGGTGAGAGAGACAGGCAGAGGCTGATCATGTTAGCTTTAAAAGCCAGGATAGGACGTTTTGATTTTTTTCCTGATAAGAAGCCATTGGAAGATCTTAGGCACGAGACTGACATGATATGATTATGCAGTGAAAGGATATGATGACTGCTGTGTGGAGAATGGATTAAAGAAGAAAAGAATGGAAGAAGGGTGATTGCTTAGGATGTTACCATATTCATCCGAGGCAGAGATGGTAGTTTGACTATGCTGGTAGTAGTGGAGATGATAGAATTCTTTGCATGTGAAATAGCTTTTGAATCAGAATCATCAAAATTAGATGAAAAATATGGGTACTGAGAGTAAACAAACTGTAGAAATCAAGGATGACTTCTAGGATTTTGGCTTGAGTTGCTAGGAGACAACAGTCCTGCTTATTGAACTGAGAAAAGTTGAGGGGCTGAAGGAAGAGCAGGCTTGGGGGAAACTTTAGTTTTTGTGAGATGTGTTTGGTATGATTATTAGATACCCATGTGGAACTGTCAGATAAATAGTCAAATGTTAAAAGTCTTGTTTATGGATGGTACTTAAAGCTAGGTAACAGTGAGTTCAAAGAGGAGAAAGCATGTGTATATACAGAAGAGGAGAAAGAGAGACCAAAGGCGTCTGAAAAGGAGAATTAGTGTCACACTAGGAAAATGATAACATGGAAGCCAGAAAACAATGTTTTAAGAAGATTGAAATTGTTACTAGGACAAATGCCATTGAGATAAAACGTAATACACGATCAGAAAAATAACCATTGGTGTTCATCATTATTGGTTTGTCCAAAGCACCCAGAAAGAAAGTGCTTAAATTATTTGTGATTTTTCTGTTTCCACTCACAAAAACAGAAATCTGTGTCTTGACATTTGAGGACTTCTCCCTTTTAGACTAGGTAGAACACTCTTCTCAAAAGCATATACTGCCAGGGCTCTCAGCAATAAGTTGGGCATCTCTAAGGCAAAAAGGAAGGACACGTGGGCCTGTTGTTTCCTGGAAGACTGCAAGAACCACTGCAGCTATAAGAAGAGAGAATTTCACTTGCAATCTTCCTATTCTATGCTAGGCCATCTTCTCATCAAAAATGATGAAAAACTGTCAGTACTGAAAACATCAAAATGACTCAAAAAGTCTCCATGTTAATCCTTATACTCAGGACAGGCATAAAGTGAATATAAACTGTAGTTACTGCATTTGCCACAAATGCAGCTTCATTCATACGTGACTCTGGTGATACCTAGAAGAACTATTGCATGTGGCTTAAGTTCAAAGGCTTTGATCTTAGTGAATCTGATTTATGATGGATTGTTTTTTTTTCAGTAAATACCATTTTAAGGATTATTGCTCCTTCTATTGGATCTGGGAACATGCCAAAGATTCTCTGACAGAAAGTACTTGACTCTTAGGAGCTCATACTTGAAAAATTTTACTTTTTTTTTTTTTTACAAAGCCTTACATTGTTCATAAAATATGACCTAAATGTAAGTAAGGCTTTTGTTAAAGTCAGCTTTTAAATTTTCCATCATTTAATTTCTGCTCTTTGACAACTTCACAACCCTCTTTTTACCCCTATCTTCAATTTGGTAAACTTGGAGAGGAATAAGCAAATAGATAAAAAAGAATTTACCAGCATATGCATTGAAGACACGAGCAATATTTTAGCTAGAATAGGTCTCGGAGAGGAATCATTCAATCAGCTATTTTTATAAATGAAAAGACTGAGGCCTAGGGAGAGTGCTATGTCTAATTGGTGAGGAGAACAAACGGAAATCCAAGAGAGAAGCAGTTTGCACTTTAATTGGACAGTGATAGTCATGTGTCAAAACTCTGTTTGCCTTTGCCCTGCTTCGTTTTGTACTCCAAGGCCAAATTTGCCTGTTATTCTGGATATCTCTTGACTTTCTACTTTTGCATTCCAATCTCCTATGATGAAAAGGACATCTTTTTTTGATGTTAGTTCTAGAAGGTGTTGTATGTCTTCATAGAACTGGTCAGCTTCAGCTTTATTAGCATCAGTGGTTGGGGCACAGACTTGGGTTACTGAGATAGTCAATGCTTTGCCTTGGAAACAAGCCAAGATCATTCTGTCATTTTTTGAGGTTGCACCCAAGTACTGCATTTCAGACTCTTTTGTTGACTATCAGGGTTGCCCATAGTAGTAGATATAATGGTCATCTGAATTAACTTTTTAAAAAAATTTCGACACAACCTAGTGCCTGAACAACAGCAACAATTCATGTGTCAACTGGGTGACAGTTAAGCACTTCCAAGATACGACCTAAGACCACAGCTAATTTTGTCTTAGTCCATATAAATAAAACTATAGTTTTCAGAAAAAGTAGTCAGACCTCATAAAAATAATCACATTTTTCTATAGGTGCCACATTTTAAAAGAATCCCTAAGGGAAAGTAAGAAGGACACAAAAGATAACCAAATCAAAGTCACATGAGAAATAGCCCAGACAACTAGAAATGCTAAACTGGACTCAAAATGTCTCTTGGAAGAGAAGAACTAGAACAGGCAGCAAGGCAGTGATAATGATATCTGCATGGAATCAGTTTTTTTTGCAAGACTGAGACCAAATGTGTATATATTTCAAGGAGGTAGTATTCAATAATGGTTAGTAGCACAGTCTTTAGAATCAGACAGAACTAACCTTTGTTCTCATGGAAGTTTCCTAAACCATGTCCCCATCACTTCATCCTTCAAATGGATTTATAACACTTCAAGTGGATTTAAATGAGGGTGTGCATATAAAAGTCCTATCCCAATGTCCAGTATGTAGTGAATGCTACATAAGTGGTCACTATTATTATTTAACCATTCACATTCCTATGGAGGGAAAGTTTTACTTAAGGTAAATATCACATGCTACTGCTAAGTTGCTTCAGTCGTGTCCGACTCTGTGCGACCCCAGAGACGGCAGCCCACCAGGCTCCCCCGTCCCTGAGATTCTCCAGGCAAGAACACTGGAGTGGGTCGCCATTTCCTTCTCCAGTGCATGAAAGTGAAAAGTGAAAGTGAAGTCGCTCAGTCGTGTCCGACCCTCAGCGGCCCCATGGACTGCAGCCTACCACCAGAGGAAAATGTGGGCAAACACAGCTTCTCCCAATGGATGTTGCAGAGAGGAATTCACGCACAGGATGGGTGGTCTCTAAGTACCCTCAATTTAAATGTAGTGATGTTAGGACTTTGGCATCCCACTTTGTTTTCACTATGATCCTGTGAACTTTAGCAGGAAACAGCAAATCAAGGGCATGATTTTAAAACCATTTATGAATCTTCATTATTCAACAAAGTGTGGGTTTTAAAACATAAACCAAGTCACAGCCCCACGCTCAGTTCCATTTCTGCACTGGTAAGATTCACCCAATAGTTATTTTCTTCCATGTGTTTTCAACTTTATCTGCTGAACAGTTCTGCTGTAGTTATGATCCTGATGCCAGATGTTTGAACCAATGTTTGTTCCTTATTATATAATATAATATAATTCTACCTTTTTTCTTTTTACTTTTTTAATATGGCCATTAATTCTTTTCATTATATATGTGGCCATTTCACATATGGAGAAACAGTACAAAGAGTCCATTGGCTGACATAGAGGGAAAAGGGGCAGGCAGAAGGAATGAGAGAGATGTAATACGAGCTGGAGGAGAATAAGGAGAAGTGAGGTCCAGCTCACAAAGTAAGCTATTTCTGGAATTAGAATTTGCACGCATGGAACTCTCATTCCTTAGCTCCAAGCTAGGCTGGCTGCCTTCTAAATTTTAATATACTAATTTATTTTTCTCAGATTTAATTTACATTTTTATGACATTTAATGGGTGACTTGTATCAAATGGCCACTTGACTGCTCAGGCCCACATCTCTCACTCATACTTCCATTGAGGCAAAATTTCACAGTTTTGAATAATGCAAAGGGTTTTGCAAAGGATTTTCCGGAGGTTTCCATACTGAGGTGGGAAAAACAGACACAGACCTAGCTTGGCGCTAGCAAGGAAGCAGCAATTCAGACATGGATGGTAACTGATATTAGTTGTAACCTCCTGGAGGAGACTTGTAACAATACTCCAGGTCTCATCGCCCTCATTTAGAAGCCTCTTGGTGCTGATGAATCAATACGTACATGACAGAGAATGAGGCCCAGTGATGGGGAAAAAGGGCGATAATTTTTTCATATTTGTTTTGTAAGAGATAAAATGAAAGTCCAGAAAATGAGGGATTTGTGATCACTGAAGGCTAAAGTTGTTTGTTATCCTGAGATTAGACAGGCATTTAAATATTAGCTTTCATACTCACTATACCCAGATCCTTGAACTGGAAACCCTGGTTATGCTTAGAAAGCAAAGGGTAATTTTCTCAGCATCCTTCAAAACTGAATTGTTTTGAACAGTAACAAAATGAGCCCCACTTTTGCCAGGTAGATGACTATTTAGCTGGCCTTGTATGCTGATAAAACAAACATGTGATTTATGGAACTTCAGTAACCATCTCATCAGGATAATACAGACTTCTTTGGACTATGCACCAACCAGATTCTTTCTGGAAGGAATCTGGTTAGCAAATCTACTGAAACCTCCAAAATTTGGGGTCAAAAGGTTTTGGCTTTTCACCTTCCCTTTTACCTTTGGGAAAAGAATGACATATAAGTTGTATCTTAGGTACAAAGAGGTTCAAAGCAGGATGTTGTGATTGAAACAATGAACGACATCTAACTCACACTAATGCATTATGCAAAATAAAAATATATATAATTCAAACCAAACATGAGTGGTCAAAAATTGCATTGCTTGATAAAAACAGACTTTCCCCTTAAGTAATGAGTCTGGAGGATGTATTTACAGGGCTATCAAAACAATTTGAAACATCATAAGGCATAACATTTGTTTGCCTTCTCAGGAAAGTAACTGTGCAGGCTTATGGATCATCCAAATTAGACTTTACTATTTTGATGTCCTTGCCATTTGTTCTTTTAAATTTCGAGCCTAAGGGGTATATTCTCCTATCAATGTGCATGTGTAAGTCCCATTAAGGCTAATAGGAATTTGGTGCCTGAACCCAAAGAAAAATCTGCCTCTAAGATGGCTTTATGCATATGTAACACACAAAGAAAAATAACCCCCCAAATCCATTTCTTTTTATCCAAAGCACATAAAACAATTATATTAATTATAAGTACAATATAGAGTACTCTCTGTGGAATTTTAAATCAATTTAATAAATTTGCGATTTTAGGCATTTCCCTTGCTCAAAATTGCTTTCCTCAAATATGCTTTAGGTTGTCTTAGGCTTTGAAGAACCTAGTGATGGATGGAAACTAAGAGAAATAGGAGTGGTGAGAGTACATTTCTCAACACGGTCTTCATTTATTTATATTCTGCAGCACACGCAGTCATGATGTTTCAAACTTATTTCCATGAGATTCAAAATAAAACCTGGAACACAAAACAGCTTGCCCATATTTTCTTGTTTAAGGCTCTATCTCCTGAGCTTTCCTTTGTATCTCAGTTTTTCTAACCACATAAGAAATTTTCAGGCAAGAGTCAGTATTCAAATGAGATGCTAATTTAAAAAATTGCTCCATCCTTCTGTTTATTTTGGTAGAAGGGAAATATTGGTTCTTGGAGTTGCATTAAAACCTAGATTAAAAAAAACAGTTTTTATCTTTATACATCTTTGGGAAAAAAAATTCTACCTCAAGAAATTTCTTTAACAAAGAGAACATTATTTCAGACTCTAACATTTCTGTCTGCCGATTATCATTAGTCATAAGCTAAGCCCTGCACTAAATGTCTAGTGAGCACAGATAATGTTCATTTTGTCTGGAAGACAGGTTGCCGCCTGTCAAGGAGCGATGGAATAAATGACAGGTTTTGACTCTGTGCCTTGCAGGCATATTAGGCTAAGAAATCGCCAACATGATGAAAAATTATTTTGTCAAAAATTTGTAGGTCACCCATCATTGTCTAATGTATTCTGTGATTAATTGCTAGCATAGATCAGCATTATGTCTTTCCAGTGAATCGCTTAATTGTTGCCTGCTTCATGCTCTTAATGTAATGATGAGGCATCTGCTCCTTTCACATGTGCTTTTAAATGCCAGCTTTTGCATCCAGGTTACAGGGTTGGTAATATTCAACTTAAAGAACTAGTTCAAATTAAAACTTGGGGACCGCCATCTCTTCTTGCTTTTTACGGGAGTGTGCGCGGAAGGCTGAGTGTTAGTGTTAATGTATGTAGATTTTATTTCTGATGAGTGATTATTTGACTGCTCATTTTACGAAGATTTATGGTGTGCTTTCTATCTCCTGACTGCAGTGCTACTCTTATCTTTAATAAAGGAGATGAGGACATTAATCAGCCATTGTCAGGGCTCCTGACTAAGACATTAAATGTACTGTATGGGATAGGTAAACACGCTCCAGATCCTTCTCTACTCCACTAGATCAGGCAAAAAAACACTCATTATATTTATCATAATTTCA
This sequence comes from Budorcas taxicolor, assembly GCF_023091745.1. Lineage (NCBI taxonomy): Eukaryota > Metazoa > Chordata > Mammalia > Artiodactyla > Bovidae > Budorcas > Budorcas taxicolor. The sequence goes on from NC_068919.1 coordinate 31,416,125, forward strand.
CATCTGCTGTTTTTGAAGCAATGTACCATGAGGCCATAAACTGTATTACAACTGTGCATAAATTCAACTGATTTGTGGCTGGAGTAACTAATTCCTAAAGTACATTTTAGAAAAACAAGCAGTGAGCCCTGAAATTGCAATTCCATAAAGGCACTAAATTACTGACTGCAGAATCAAAAATTTGCTTGATGTGATTCTGCAGTGACCATTTTATAAAAAGTGACAGTGTGCCTGTGATTGAGTCAATAAAATAAGAACGAGTGAGCTGTACACTCAAACAAGATTAAAGAGAAAAGGAATGACAGAGGACAGACTCATGGTATACAAATAGAGGAAAGCATAATGTTTCCCCCAAAATAGCTTAAGGATGAAACTATTTTAGCAACAATAATGATTTGTCAGTAATCTTTTCACGATTTTGGAAGTGGAAGAAAAATTTTAATTTCTCTCTTTATTCATTTCACAGCATGATCAGGAGCTACTTAATATGCTAACAAAATGGATTTAGAAATACTTTTTTAAAAATTGTGGCATCACAAATTGATTTGAGCTTGCCAAAATATTTTCCAAAATTATAAATGATAATTCTGTATGGATTATTTACCTGTCTCCTTATTTTTAAGAGTGTATGCCTAAGTAAGCTCTTTGTTAAGGCATCTAGCCATTTTGGGGTAGAAAATGTGTGTGTATGTTTACAGGAGGGAGGAGTGTGAATTTCTCTCTCTCTCTTTTTTTTTTTAACCTTTACAGATGTGTACCACTTCAACTTTTTACAGACTTGATCAGTGCCTGAACTTGATATAATATCTTCTATGAAAGAAGGGAGAGCAGGAAGTGATCTTTTATACAGGACAAGTGAAACCGAAACAGCATTGTTTTTGAAGACAAAATGCACTTGACATTTGTTAAGATGAAAACCAAAGGCAGACCTGACACTTGGAATCCTGAATAGAGGTGTGAGCCCACAAATGAAACCCGTGAAGGATGGGAACCATGTATGTTCTCCTGGAAGTAGGATGTGATTGTGTGATTATTTATTGACTAGAAAAAGCAATTTAAGGGAAAAATAACTGGAACTGGACTTTCATTGCTTGGGTTTCTCATGCTGTCCATTGCCTTTCACCAATTATTTCATGCATCTCTGCAGTTGAGACTGAAGTACCACCAAGCTGCATTTGTTATGTGTGACTAACATGCATATGCATTCTTTGTTTAATATTCTGTGTTTGAAGGCTCCTTCTGATCGAATGTGGGCAATTACTTGCTACCCAAGGCAAATTGTGAAGGGCATTTATACAGAACATAGTTTAGAGTAATATAATCCTATTTGGTTTTATTTACAGAAGTGTATATTTGCTGTCTTTTATCCCTTTTCCTGACCACTCTCCTGGTCAACTTTAACTGCAGATCTGGAGCTGGCACACTGAATATTGCTCTATTCTTTACTCATAATATCAAGTCAAAAATGGTCGTGTTCATAAGGCATTGCACAGTTTCTATCTAATGGTATCAATCTGTGCATCACAGAGCGTTTCTTTTCCTGACATTATTACTTTACTGAAATTAAGCTTGAAACAATCTGATGTCAGATACTGTATATCTACTTTTATTGCCAGCCTTTCTGAGCCCACCATATTGCCAGGACTGCATCTCATTTTAGATGGGTTTAACCAGATATATATTCTCAAGTTTATTGAGAGTTGGATAGATTACATTTCCCATTCTCAAAGAGCAGGCTGGTCCTTTCAGTGCATTTTATAGAACAAATGTAAATTCCCATGCTGCAGTTGACAAAAATTCATGGTTCTTTTCTTAGTGTCAAAAATAAATTCAGCATAGCATTGGAGATGAGTAAGTGTGGTGTAGAGGAGCAGGCTTCAGTTCACCCTTTCTGATTTAGCAGCAGTTTCGATGTACTTGAGAAATATGTAAAAGTTCAATTATTATGGTCTAGGCAAGGAGATTTGCTCACACAACAGAGCTACTGTACTTGGGAATGAATTGTAAGGACTCCATGAAATGCAAAGCACCTTCTGAGCACAGCAAGCCCATCTTCCTCCCATCTTCTCTGTCTCCTTCCTTTTCCTATCTACTTATATATCTTATATGAAGTCTTTTCAAAAGAGGCTTTCACTGTAGTTAAATAAAATGCAGCATAAAAAATTGCCAAATCACTCCATTAAAATGCAATAAAAATTAGTCTTTTGCTACGTTTTGGAATTTATATATTTAGGAGTTGCATGATATGCAAAGAATAGCTATCAAATAAATTTATTAGCAGCTTGGCTTGATCAGTTTGTCAAGATTGCTTACATATGTATGTTTTAGAAGGAAAGGCAGATTTGTATGAAAAAGGTGTTTACAGCTAAGAGTAAACTAAACATACTGAATCATGGAAAAAAATGCTCTTTCAAATATCATGCATTTTATCAACAAAACACACAGCTCAGATTGTGGACTGTCTGCTTAAACGCCAAAAGTGTGTCCTTATAAACAAACAGCATGTCTCTCTATATTTATATTCATTGATTTGATTTTTTTTCTTGGTCAAAGTGAGGGGTTTCCTCTAACTAGCCATCAAAAGTTGGTGTTGCACTTTTAAAACAAATGACAAAAAAACCCCAAGAGTATTCTGTGGAAAGAATGTAGCCTGTAGCCTGATTACTACATGAGTCAGTCCAAGTATATACGCACTAAACATTTTTATTTTGTCATTTCATTTTGCTACCCCCAGGTCTGAGCAATTAGATAATGGGTGCAACTGGGAAGAGTTCAGAACTACATCATTCCAACAGAGGGGAATGTGATCAGACTTTCTTAAATAGGAAGGTCTATTTCCCTTATAGTCACATTTACTCTCTTAAGCATCTTCTTCATGAGAAGATCACAAATAAGGTGGAATCTTGTGGAATCTCAGAGTATGGTCCTTCTCTAGGCATTAGTGAGGCAAGGACACCCTTTGGTGTTACAAAGGGAAAACACATCTGGACACACACACATACATACCCAATTCATATAAAACATATTACACAGATATGGTTATTACTTTACAGTTGTAGATGTAAATATATATTTCAAATAGTCTTTTTGATAATAAAAAAATTTTTTTTGGCCTGAGTTTTTTGCTAGATCAATTTAGGCCAGTATTATTTTTTTAACCTGTAATATGAATGATGAAACACATGATTGGAATTAAGAGAAGGATTACATGTGTTTGCATTGCTACAAGTTTTCTGTAGGAATCTTCTAGAGCCATAAGGTCATCTTGGGAAGGTTAGTTTAGTTAAAACAAGATAACATGGAGGCCTAACTGGGTGAAAGTAAGCAATTATGCCCTGGGATGGGCTGAAACAAGGCCAAGTCAGAAGGCCCCTCCCTGCCCTTGTGACATTGCCACTTTGTTCAGACTCCCTCTTGTGCTATATATGACATGTGTCTGAATGAGGTTGTCAGTCTTAAACTGAATATTGAATTTTAATAAAGATTAATTTCCTTCTTATTTTTATCTAAAAATAAATGTAAGTAGAATTTCTAGTGTGTTCCTCACATCAGTGGCTCACCCTGAACACTCTGAAGACATCTGGGAAAGAAAGTGAATCCCAGAGGACAGCAGAGTGGTTAGGGAGGTAACCCTGGCTTCCCTCTACTTGGTCAGCTTTACCTGAGGAAGTCCAGGTGGACAGGCTCCCAGGTTTTCAACTTTGAAGGGTTTAACCCTTACTGAGAAGTATATTTTCTGCTATGCCTATTTTTTTTTTTTTCAATTTCCAAAGAGGTCACCTGCCCACCTCTACCACACATACATACCACTACTTTGCAAATGTGTAAAACACCAAGTCAGTTAGACAGCAGGTACCATTGTGAACATTTTCAGGATTGTCTGCTGTTAACTGCCTCTGCTCAACTAAAAACAGAACCCAAATAAATAGACTGTAATTATGTATTCAGGGATTTGCTGGTAGTGAGGATTATTCAAGATTAGAATGTGCTTTTAATAGTCCCCGCTCTTATGTTTGTGGCCTGTGAAGAGTGATACAGGGAAGTGCCTTGCTTTGGACAGCATTATTTTTGGTCCTTTCCAAATATGAGTGAAGGAGAAACTGGCTTTTGTCTTCATAAAAATTGTTCAAAGACTGGTATCTTACTTCACGTCAATTCCTGAAGCATAGCTGATATTCTGAAATAGGTAACACACTTCCTACTGTACAAATTGCTCGTATTACCTTTTTATTTTTAAATTTTTGCTGTTGTTGTTGGGAAGCAGATCCTATTTCACTGATTCTGAGTAAACAGTGAACAGTTGACTATGTCTGCCTCACTGCCGCTGATGGGACCCATGCTCCGCAGAAAGAACAGTGCTAGTAAGGAACAGTCTCACAACTATAACTTTGGAGGTTCTCTATTTCAGCAGGAGTTGGCCAATTTGTAGTTTACATCCTATATGGGCTGCATACGGAAGTTAGAATTTACTGCCCCATTGATTGAAATGATGTTCTTTCATTCCTTATAGATTTGATTTCAGGTCCATGAACAGGCTTACTGTTGGTCCCTTATCCAGCTCTGTAAAGAAGGATAGTTTTAATGACTTGTTAAAATCCCCCTGTTGCATTGAGACTCAAATTCAGGGGCCATAATCTAATTGAATCATTTCAATAAGAAATCAGGATTTTCATCTAATTTTTAATTTAATCTATTCCAATGAATTATACTGAGGTTTTTATAGCATCCTTTCAACTTCAGCAACAAAGGCATCTCTCTATTCACAAAGCAGAACAAAATCCTTTTATGTGGCTGGCTTTTTCAAAGTAGATGGAATTCTCTTGCCTATTGTCTTTCCAAATGTGATTCTATGCTGTTTGTCTAGTTAGCGTGTTAATGATGTACATATGTGCATGAAATGGGATCAATACATTGAACTTTGCATGAGGTGAATATGGTGTGATATCTCAAGTATATGATAAGTGATCTGGACAGCACAGTCAAAACAGTCATTTTCACCATCTTGGCAATCAATATTGACCGTTTCAATTGCATGCTAGGGTCTGGAGTCTGCCTTATTCACATGGTGGCCAATGTGAAGAACAAAATGCCTCAGGATTCCATTTCTATTATTCAGATGGGCACAGTCTTGGTCAATGTTTAATATGAACTTTGTTCTGAAATACTCAGATATAGTGGTATAAATCACAGATTCAAAGGGCAAGGGGGACAGAAAATAAAAAAAACCCTTAAGGTCCTAATTTCCCAAATAAAATACACAAAAAGATTATATTCATGCATGGTTTTGTAATTTCCAACATCTTCCTTTTGTGATAAGTGCTATTTCTAGAACTTGGGCCTAAATTTCAAAAAAGAAAAAGAAAACATTAATCAGATGCTAATTAGCATGTATCATTAAATGTTATAGATTGAGACAGGAAGCCCACCTCCTTATAAGTAGCTGATTCTATTTCTCCTATACTGTCAGATATTTGGCCATTTCTCTCTCTCTCATTCAGTTCTTTGCTGTGCAGACTGCAAAATATAATAACTTCTAAGCAGTGTGTAAAACAAAGTGCTCAATTCACTTTATTAAAATATCCAATAATAATTGATTTAAAGGCAATAAAATGTGTTCATTAGAGGGTTTATATTCAAGAAATATTGAAAGTATACCTAAAACTGTCACTTTTATTGTGAATGAACAGGATAATATAATTTGAAAAGAGTGTGATCATACTAAAGATTTGTCCTGCAGCATTATCTGATAGCTCGTAAAGTGCTGAAATTTAATATGATGCTTTCAGTCAGTTTAATTGAAATTTAATTGCCACTTTGGGCAGAAGGTTTAGATCTGATCAATAAAATATTAAAGATTTTGTGCTTTCGCTTGGAACAGCTCCTTTAGCGATGCATCAAGAGGACTCTATATTTTCGGAAATATTTGTTTGTTATAGTTCACACACTGCTCGATATCACTTTCTAATCTGAAAGTTTTAATGTGCTGTGCAGACTAATAGTGGAAATAATAAAGCAATAGTTGATCCATTTAATTACAACACGATGAAAGAAATAACGGTCACCTTCAGATTCATGAGGAAGGCATTAACGTAAAAGAGCAATAAATATTTTGAAATGTCAAACCTCAGAAAGACAGAGTCCAACTTGAGCTGGGTTGTAAATCAGACTGAGGGAAGGACCTTGAAAAAAAGATGGTTCTTTGGTATTTTAGAAATAATTACTAATACAAAAAGGGTAATGATGAAACTATAAATTACATTAAAAAGGGCCATTAGAGGAGGATTAGTTTATAAAGCTGAGAGATGGTTCTTAAAATTGTCCTGCTGGTTATTTCTACTTTTCATTTTATTCAGGAACCCCCTGCTCAATTATCTGATTATTAATAAGCTAATTGATCATGCTTTGCAGTTCAAATATTAAAGTCCACTTTCTCCTTTTCAGGGACTCCCATAGGACTTCCATACTGCTTATATTTTAGGAAGGGAGAGAGTTGGAGACTTAAGACATATGAATAGTAAACTGGAGAATGACTTCAAGCTAAGTAACATTCCTATTAATGTCTCAAAATTATAATTTCTTTCATATGACTATATTTAAAAAATGACTGATACTTGTATGCTTATAATTTTTTCTAATCATCACTGGAATAAGTTTTTTACTAATAATCTTTTTTAACCTATAGAATTTCTCAAATGCTCCATGTTCCAGCCCACATGTTTCTTTAGTCACTAGTCTTCTGTAAGATGTTAAGGTCAATAGTAAGGCATGTTGTTTTATTTGGTTCGTTGTATCTCTAAAGTATATTTCCTCTTTACAGCCACATTCAAACAAGACTAATCATCTACAATGATCATAATCAGTCATCTTTTTTCTTTAACCATCTCTGTTCCAGATTTCTCTTGGTTAACCATCCACTATCATCATAGTTTTTAATCTTACAACCTTATTGAAATAGACTATTTTTTTTGAAGTAGACATACATTTTTTTCCCCCTGTTATCAGTCAAAAATTGTTATTTTGTGACATCTAGATGCTAGGAGTTTTTCTAGGGCCTGGGGACACAGCAACGCCTAAGGAAAACATTCCTGATTCCAAGAAACTTATATTCTAGTCTGGGAGAAAGACAGTAAATATAAACAAAGAAGATAATTTCAAACCCTGACAAGCACTATAAGGAAGATAAAATAAGCCCTATCTCTAGATTAGTATGCATGTGTGTGTGTGTACGAACAACTTTAACTCCTCTGAGGAAGTGACATCTAAGTTCACTCCTAATGACAATAAGGAAGCAGCCTTGTAAAGATTTGATGGAATTTCCTAGGAAAAGGAAAGAGCAAAGATAAGGACACTGAGATAGGTGATGATGAGCTAGATGTCAGCATCTATAAAGATTATAGTTTGTGGCACTCTAGCACTAAAGGGGCTTCCTGTGGACAGGGAGGCCTGGCGTGTTGTGATTCATGGGGTCGCAAAGAGTTGGACATGACTGAGTGACTGAACTGAACTGAACTGATGTGGTGCTAGTGGTAAGGAACATGCCTGCCAATGCAGGAGATGTAACAGATGCAGGTTCAGTCCCTGGGTCAAGAAGCTCCCTTGGAGAAGGGCATAGCCACCCACTTCAGTATTCTTGCCTGGAAAATCCCATAGAGAGAGGAGACCAGCAGGCTACAGTCCATGGTATCATGAAGAGTTGGACACGCTTGAAGCAACTTAGCATGCATACATGCTATCACCAATCTATGGGAAGACTGGGAGGAAATAACATTGAGGCAGACAGGGACCAGATCATGAATAGTCCCATGAGCCACAGTGAGTAGTTTTGATTTTATTTAAGTATAATGAGAAGGCATGCTCAGGCAAGAATACCGGAGTGGTTTACAATTTCCTTTTCCAGGGGATTTCCCCAATCCAGGGATTGAAAAAATGTCTCTTGCATGGCAGGTGGACTCTACCACTGAGCCACCTAGGGAGCCCCAGTGGGAAAGCAAAGGAAGGATTCAAGTAGAAGAAAGCAGGTAGTGATGGGGACAATTCAGTTCAGTTCAGTAGCTCAGTCATGACTACACCATGCCAGGCTTCCCTGTTCATCACCAGCTCTTGGAATTTGCGCAAACTCATGTCCATCGAGTTGGTGATGCCATCCAACCATCTCATCCTCTGCCATCCCTTTCTCCTCCTGCCGTCAGTCTTTCCCAGCATCAGGGTCTTTTCCAATGAGTCAGTTCTTCACATCAGGTGGCCAAAGTATTGAGTTTCAGCTTCAGGATCAGTCCTTCCAATGAATATTCAGGTCTGACAGAATGTGGTCCATTGGAGAAGGGAATGGCAAACCACTTCGGTATTCTTGCCTTGAGAACCCCATGAATAGTATGAAAAGGCAAAAACATAGGACACTGAAAGATGAACTCTCCAGGTCGGTAGGTACCAATATGCTACTGGAGATCAGTGGAGACATAACTCCATAAAGAATGAAGGGATGGAGCCAAAGCAAAAACAACACGCAGTTGTGGATGTGACTGGTAACAGGAGCAAGGTCCAAACTGTAAAGAGCAATATTGCATAGGAACCCGGAATGTTAGGTCCATGAATCAAGGCAAATTGGAAGTGGTCAAACAGGAGATGGCAAGAGTGAACATTGACATTCTAGGAATCAGTGAACTAAGATGGACTGGAATGGGTGAATTTAACTCAGATGACCATTATATCTACTACTGTGGGCAGGAATTCCTTAGAAGAAATGGAGTAGCCATCATAGTCAACAAAAGAGTCCGAAATGCAGTTCAGTTCAGTTCAACGCTCAGTCGTGTCCGACTCTCTGCGACCCCATGAATCACAGCACGCCAGGCCTCCCTGTCCATCACCAGCTCCCGGAGCTCACTCAGACTCACGTCCATTGAGTCAGTGATGCCATCCAGCCATCTCATCCTTTGTTTTCCCCTTCTCCTCCTGCCCCCAATCCTTCCCAGCATCAGAGTCTTTTCCAATGAGTCAACTCTTTGCATGAGGTGGCCAAAGTACTGGAGTTTCAGCTTCAGCATCATTCCTTCCAAAGAAATCCCAGGGTTGATCTCCTTCAGAATGGATTGGTTGGATCTCCTTGCAGTCCAAGGGACTCTCAAGAGTCTTCTCCAACACCACAGTTCAAAAGCATCAATTCTTTGGCACTCAGCCTTCTTCACAGTCCAACTCTCACATCCATACATGACCACTGGAAAAACCATAGCCTTGACTAGATGCAGTACTTGGATGCAATCTCAAAAATGACAGAATGATTTCTGTTTGTTTCCAAGGCAAACCATTCAATATTACGGTAATCCAAGTCTATGCCCCGACCAGTAACCCTGAAGAAGCTGAAGTTGAATGGTTCTATGAAGACCGGCAAGATGTTTTAGAACTAACACCAAAAAAGATGTCCTTTTCAATATAGGGGACTGGCATACAAAAGTAAAGTCAAGAAATACCTGGAGTAACAGGCAAGTTTCGCCTTGAAGTACAGAATAGGGCAGGGTAAAGGCTAATACAGTTTTGCCAGGAGAACACACTGGTCATAGAAAACACCCTCTTCCAACAACACAAGAGAAGACTCTACAACATCACCAGATGGTCAACACTGAAATCAGATTGATTATATTCTTTGTAGTCAAAGATGGAGAAGCTCTATACAGTCAGCAAAAACAAGACTGGGAACTGACTGTTGCTCAGATCATGAACTTCTTATTGCCAAATTCAGACTTAAAGTGAAGAAAGTGGGGAAAAACACTAGACCATTCAGGTATTCAGTTCAGTTCAGTTCAGTCACTCAGTCGTGTCCGACTCTTTGCAACCCCACGAATCGCAGCATGCCAGGCTTCCCTGTCCATCACCAACTCCGGGAGTTCACTCAGACTCACGTCCATCGAATCAGTGATGCCATCCAGCCATCTCATCCTCTGTCGTCCCCTTCTCCTCCTGCCCCTAATCCTTCCCAGCATCACAGTCTTTTCCAATGAGTCAACTCTTCTCATGAGGTGGCCAAAGTACTAGAGCTTCAGCTTTAGCATCATTCCTTCCAAAGAACACTGGACTGATTTCCTTCAGAATGGACTGGTTGGATCTCCTTGCAGTCCCAGGGACTCTCAAGAGTCTTCTCCAACACCACAGTTCAAAAGCATCAATTCTTCGGTGCTCTGCCTTCTTCACAGTCCAACTCTCACATCCATACATGACCACAGGAAAAACCATAGCCTTGACTAGACGGACCTCAGTTGGCAAAGTAACATCTCTGCTTTTGAATATACTATCTAGGTTGGTCATAACTTTTCTTCCAAGGAGTAAGTGTCCTTTAATTTCATGGCTGCAATCACCATCTGCAGTGATTTTGGAGCACAAAAAAATAAAGTCTGACACTGTTTCCACTGTTTCCCCATCTATTTCCCATGAAGTAATGGGACCAGATGCCATGATCTTTCTTTTCTGAATGTTGAGCTTTAGGCCAACTTTTTCACTCTCAACTTTCACTTTCATCAAGAGGCTTTTTAGTTCCTCTTCACTTTCTGTCATAAGGGTGGTGTCATCTGCATATCTGAGGTTATTGATATTTCTCCCGCAATCTTGATTCCAGCTTGTGTTTCTTCCAGTCCAGCGTTTCTCATGATGTACTCTGCATATAAGTTAAATAAGCAGGGTGACAATATACAGCCTTGATGTACTTCTTTTCCTATTTGGAACCAGTCTGTTGTTCCATGTCCAGTTCTAACTGCTGCTTCCTGACCTGCATATAGGTTTCTCAAGAGGCAGGTCAGGTGGTCTGGTAGTCCCATCTCTTTCAGAATTTTCCACAGTTTCTTGTGATCCACACAGTCAAAGGCTTTACCTAGATGAAATCCCTTATGATTATACAGTGGAAATGAGAAGTCAATTTAAGGGACTAAATCTGACAGACAGAGTGCCTGAGAACTATGGATGGAGGTTCTTGACACTGTACAGGAGACAGGGATCAAGACCATCCCCAAGAAAAAGAAATGCAAAAAAACAAAATGGCTGTCTGAGGAGGCCTTACAAATAGCTGTGAAAAGAAGAGAAGTGAAAACCAAAGGAGAAAAGGAAATATATACCCATTTGAGTGCATAGATCCAAAGAATAGCAAGGAGATGATAAGAAAGTCTTCCTCAGCGTGCAATGCAAAGAAATAGAGGAAAACAATAGAATAGGAAAGATTAGAGATCTCTTCAAGAAAATTAGAGATACCAAGGGAACATTTCATGCAAAGATGGGCTCAATAAAGGACAGAAATGGTATGGACCTAACAGAAGCAGAAGATATTAAGAAGAGGTGGCAAGGATACACAGAAGAACTATACAAAAAAGATCTTCATGACCCGGATAATCACGACCCAGATAATCATGGTGTGATCACTCACCTAGAGCCAGACATCCTGGAATGTGAAGTCAAGTGGGCCTTAGGAAGTGTCACTACAAACAAAGCTAGTGGAGGTGATGGAATTCAAGTTGAGCTATTTTAAATTCTAAAAGATGATGCTGTGAGCATGCTGCACTCAATATTCTGGCAAATTTGGAAAATTCAGCAGGGGCCACAGGACTGGAAAAGGTCAGTTTTCATTCCAATCCCAAAGAAAGGCAATGCCAAAAAATGCTCAAACTACTGCACAATTGCACTCATCTCACACACTAGTAAAGTAATGTTCAAAATTCTCCAAGCCAGGCTTCAGCAATACATGAACCATGAAATTCCAGATGTTCAAGCTGGTTTTAAAAAAGGCAGAGGAACCAGAGATCAAATTGCCAACATTCACTGGATTATCAAAAAAGCAAGAGAGTTCCAGAAAACATCTATTTCTGCTTTATTGACTATGCCAAAGCCTTTGACTGTGTGGATCACAATAAACTGTGGAAAATTCTGAAAGAGATGGGACTACCAGACCACCTGACCTGCCTCTTGAGAAATCTGTATGCAGGTCAGAAGCAACAGGTAGAATTGGACATGGAACAACAGACTGGTTCCAAACAGGAAAAAGAGTACATCAAGGCTGTATATTGTCACCCTGCTTATTTAACTTATGTGCAGAGTACATCATGAGAAATACTGGGCTGGAGGAAGAACAAGCTGGCATCAAGACTGCCGGGAGAAATATCAATAACCTCAGATACGCAGATGACACCACCATTACGGCAGAAAGTGAAGAAGAACTAAAGAGCCTCTTGATGAAAGTGGAAGAGGAGAGTGAAAAAGTGGGTTTAAAGCTCAACATTCAGAAAACTAAGATCATGGCATCCCATCCCATCATTTCTTGGCAAATAGATGGGGAAACAGTGGAAACAGTGGCTGACTTTATTCTTCTGGGCTCCAAAATCACTGCAGATGGTGATTGCAGCCATGAAATTAAAAGATATTTACTCCTTGGAAGGAAAGTTATGACCAACCTAGACAGCATATAAAAAAAGCAGAGACATTACTTTGCCAAGAAAGGTCCATCTAGTCAAGGCTATGGTTTTCCAGTGGTCATGTATGGATGTGAGAGTTGGAGTATAAAGAAAGCTAAGCACTGAAGAATTAATGCTTTTGAACCATGGTGTTGGAGAAGACTCTTGAGAGTCCCTTGGCCAGCAAGGAGATCCAACCAGTCCATCCTAAAGGAGATCAGTCCTGGGTGTTCATTGGAAGGACTGATGTTGAAGCTGAAGCTCTAACATTTTGGCCATCTGATGCGAAGAGCTGACTCATTTGAAAAGACCCTGATGTTGGGAAAGATTGAAGGCAGGAGGAGAAGGGGAAGACAGAGGATGAGATGGCTGGATGGCATCACTGACTCAATGGACATGGGTTTGGGTAGTCTCTGGGAGTAGGTAATAGACAGGCAGGCCTGGCATTTTGCGGTTCATGGTGTTGCAAAGAGTCAGACATGACTGAATGACTGAGCTGAACTGATTTCCTTTAGCATGGACTGGTTGGATCTCCTTGTAGTCCAAGGGACTCTCAAATGTCTTCTCCAATACCATAGTTTAAAACCATCAATTCATTGGTGCTGAGCTTTCTTTATGGCCCAACTCTCACATCCATATATGTTTAGTTCAGTTCAGTCACTTAGTCATGTCTGACTCTTTGCCACACCATGGACTGTAGCATGCCAGGCTTTCCTGTCGATCAGTAACTCTCAGACCTTGCTCAAACTCATGTCCATCGAGTCGGTGATGCAATTCAACCATTTCCTCCTCTGTTGTCCCTTTCTCCTCCTGCCTTCAATCTTTCCCAGCATCAGGGCCTTTACCAATGAGTCAGTTCTTCTCATCAGGTGGCCAAAGAATTGGAGTTTTAGCTTCAGCATCAGTCCTTCCAATGAATATTCAGGACTGATTTCCTTTAGGATTGACATTTTGGATCTCCTTGCTGGCCAAGGGACTCTCAAGAGTCTTTCCAATAACACAGTTCTAAAGCATCAATTCTTCAGCATTTGCTTTCTTTATGGTTCAACTCTCACATCCATACATGCCTACTGGAAAAACCATAGCTTTGACTAGGTGGACCTTTGTTCTCCAAGTAATGTCTCTGGTTTTTTATATGCTGTCTAGGTTTGTCATAGCTTTTATTCCAAGGAGCAAGCATCTTTTAATTTCATGGCTGCAGTCACCACCTTCAGTGATTTTGGAGCTCCCCACCCCCCCCGCCCCCCACCCCCGCAAAATAAAGTCTGTCATTGTTTCCATTGTTTCCCCATCTATTTGCCATGAAGTGATGGGACTGGATGCCATGATCTTAGTTTTCTGAATGCTGAGTTTTAAGCCAACTTTTTTACTCTCTTCTTTTTTTCTTGGCTTTCTGTCATAAGGGAGTGATATAAATATATATGATGGGAGCTGAGTAATATGACATGAGTTATGCTTTGTATAGTTCACTCCCTGCTTTATGGTGGCTGGACCATACAGAATTAAGAGTGGTGGCAGAGGCACAAAGTAACAGATCATTTCAGCAGTCTAGGCAAGGTCGTTGGGACCAGTTGTAATCATGGACATGTTGAAAATCAGTAAAATTTGAGATGCAATTTAGAAGTAGGACTGTAGGGCTTACTGATGGATTGGGTATAAGCTTGGTCATGGTGAGAAAGAATTCGAGACTGACTTTCCAGTTTTGAGCCTGAAGAGATGGATAGATGGTAATGCCACTTACTGCGATAGAAAAGACATGGGAGAGTAGAAAGCATACATATGGGATAAAAGAATAGTTCTCTTTGCCCTCTGTGATTTTTGAGATGCCAATTGGAAAGCCAAGTGAGTGGTGAAGTAAGCAGTTGGATCTAGGACTTTGGAGCTCAGGAGAGTTCTTGACGTGTGCCATCATTTGAGTTCCATTAGCACATAGATGGGCTTTCCTTGTGGCTCAGATGGTAAAGAATCTGCCTGCAATGCAGGAGACCTGGGTTCAGTCTGTGGGTTGGGAAGATACCTTGGAGAAGGGAATGACAACCCGCTCCAGTATTCTTGCCTGGAGAATTCCATGGGCAGAGGAGCCTCGAGGGCTACAGTCTACGGGGCCACACAGAGTCAGACATGATTGAGCGCATAGATAGTATTTGAAATTGGATGGGATCATCTAAGGGACCCTAGTTAAGGATGAGAGAACCTAGGCTAGAACTCTGAAACTCTATCATGAGACATTTGGCTAACAAGGGAGGTCAGCAAAGACAATTGAGGAGTGATTAGTGAAAGTAGCATGTATTTAAAATTAGGAAAGGAATACGTCAAGGATGTATATTGTCACCTAGCTTATTTAACTTATATGCAGTATACATCATGTGAAATGCTGGGCTGGATGAATCAGAAGCTGGAATCAAGATTCCAAGGAGAAATATCAACAACCTCAGATACGCAGATGATATCACTCTAATGGCAGAAAGTGGAGAGGAACTAAAGAGCCTCTTGATGAGGGTGAAAGAAGAGAGCGAAAACTCAACATGCAGAAACCTAAGATCAGGGCATCTGGGCCCACCACTTCATGACAAATACAAGAGGAAAATTGTAAGTGACAGGTTTTATTTTCTTGGGCTCCAAAATCACTGTGGGTGGTGACTGCAGCCATAAAATTAAAAGATGCTTGCTCCTTGGAAGAAAAGCTATGACAAACCTAGACAGTATATTAAAAAGCAGAGACATTACTTTGCCAACTAAGGTCCATATAGTCAAAGATATGGTTTTTTGCAGTAGTCAGGTATGGATATGAGAGTTGGACCATAGACAAAGCTGAGCGCCAAAGAATTTATTCTTTTGAATTGTGGTGCTGGAGAAAACTAGTGAGGAGATCCAACCAGTCAATCCTAAAGGAAATCAATCCTGAATATTCATTGGAAGGACTGATGTTGAAGCTGAAATACTTTGGCCATCTGATGCGAAGAGCTGACTCATTTGGAAAAGACTCTGATGTTGGGAAAGACTGAGGGCAGGATGAGAAGGGGATGACAGAAGATGAGATGGATGGCATCACTGACTCAATGAAGGTGAGTTTGAGCACCTCTGGGTGATAGTGAAGGACAGGGAAGCCTGTCATGCTGCAGTCCATGGGGTGACAGAGTCAGATATGACTTAGCAACTGAACAACAACAACAAAATTGTTAACTCATTTTTATCCTCCCCATTTTAATGGGGATGGTAATGTGGTTTACAGGGGTTTGCACAGACTCAGCAAACTTGATATTCAAGACAAGTTGTAATCTCCTTTCCAGTTCAGTCCAGCACTCTTTCTATCCCTCTGAGTACCCTAGAATTCTGATTCTTTGAATGACTGGCTTTCTCCAATAGACCAAATACTTTGCACTTGCATGTGTCTGTTCAGTTCCTCCTCCAGGACTCCCTTGCCTATGGAAATCTCTTCCACTTGGTAACCTTTTCCCCCATACCCCCAATCTGAACTAAGAGCGTCCTCTTCACTTTTCCTTGAATGGTAGATTATCATCTGGACCATGTCTTAATCCTTTCTGTTTCCTTCACTGTGCTCAGAATAGTGCTCTCCAAAGAATGGCACTTAATACATGCTGAAAGTATGAATGAATCTATTTTCCATTAGCAAAGGGAAGGGGTTGGGAAAGAAGGTCCCCTTCCGTATTTAGATTCCATTCTGCAATTAGTTCCATTGTCAAAAGACATATATAAAATTTTTAAACAGTTGTGTTTTCTGTAAGAATATGATTCTCCACCATTTAATATCTCAGACTCCAGAAAAATAAGTTGTTAACTCAGAGACCTATAATAGCTTGTTTCTTCTCTGGGCACCTGTTTGACTTTGCTAGGTTACCTCTTCCCTTTTCTTACCCACTTCTTAAGTCTAACCCCCAAGGAAAAACACATAATATCAGTTCAATTTTTACAATAGGATGGCCATATGATTTATGGCTTTGTAGTAAGCATTAGGGCTTCCGTGGTGGCTCGGATGGTAAAGAATCTGCCTGCAATGTAGGAGACCCAGGTTCAGTCCCTGGATCGGAAAGATCCCCTAGAGAAGGAAATTCTTGCCTGGAGAATCCCACGGACAGAGAAACCTGTTGGGTCCATGAGGTCCCAAAGAGTCAGACACAACTGAGAGACTCACACAACAACAAAAACAAGTAATCATTAAGACATAGACCAATAAAACTTAGTAAGAGATTTGATCCCAACTTCAAGAGGTTTATAGTCTAGGTTGCTTTCTGAAGGGCATGCTGGACTTCTGGAATTTAAATTGAAAGTGCTTCCCAAGATTTGTCTCTAATATTTGCATGTTTACTTGAGAGTGTAATCTAAAGCCCTGCCATATTATAGCTCTTAATTATTGATTCCATTACCTCTTTCTAAGAATAAAAAGCTTTGAAAGATATGTTATTATTAAATAAACATTGGAAAATACGAAAAACTAGAAATAAATGGATTATATCACAGATTCAGTTCAGTTCAGTTCAGTTACTTAGTCGTGTCTGACTCTTTGTGACCCCAAGAACTGCAGCACGCCAGGCCTCCCTGTCCATCACCAATTCTTAGAGTCCACCCAAACCCATGTTCATTGAATCGGTGATACCATCCAACCATCTCATCCTCTGTCATCCCCTTCTCCTCCTGCCCTCAATCTTTCCCAGCATCAGAGTCTTTTCCAATGAGTCAGCTTTTCACATCAGATGGCCAAAGCATTGGAGTTTCAGCTTCAGCATCAGTCCTTCCAATGAACACCCAGGACTGATCTCCTTTAGGCTGGACTGGTTGGATCTCCTTGCAGTCCAAGGGACTCTCAAGAGTCTTCTCCAACACCACACTTCAAAAGCATCAATTCTTCAGTGCTCAGCTTTCTTTATAATTCAACTCTCACATCCAGACATGACCACTGGAAAAACCGTAGCCTTGACTAGATGGACCTTAGTTGACAAAGTAATGTCTCTGCTTTTTAATATGCTGTCTAGGTTGGTTATAACTTTCCTTCCAAGGAGTAAGTGTCTTTTAATTTCATGGTTGCAATCACCATTAGTCACCACTAATATTTTGATGTCTTTTCCCATTTCTCATTGGAGTGTTTTTTCTTAATTCATTGACTTTTGGGTAATTTTTTCACAGTTTTAATTGTATTCAATATTATATTAGTTGCTACATACTGTAAATCTGTTGTGTGGTAAAATGATGCAATGGTGAAGAGTGAAAACTCTGGAGTGAGACCACCTTTTCATTGCTGGCTTCTTGAATTATGGTGTTTGCTCTTGCATAAGTTATTCTATCATTCTATGCTTTGGCTTTCTCATTTGTAAAATGTGGACAATACTATCCTCCTCACTGAGTTATTCATTAAATAAGTTACTGAATATGAAACACAATCAGTGTCTGGCATAGAGGATATACACAATAAGTCCTAGCTGATACTAATTAGAAGTGTTTCCATATAATTGTAATGATATTTTTTTCCTTGAAGGCTATACATTAAAATTTTTATTATTAAAGTCTCATAAGTTTGTTGTTAATATCTAGAAATAAAGAGATGAAAAATCAATAATTATGACTCACAATAGAAAACATCCAAGGATGTTAACTACTATTAATATTTTCACTTACATTCCTCTGAAAGTATATTTTGCACAGTTACCTGGGTATTTCATGGCCCAGCTAATAGACGCAATTTTCCTGGGTCTACAATTAATATGCTTTATTCTGCTGGTGATGGGAGGTGAATCATACAGGTTACAAGTCACCCTGACGTGCTCAACTCTAGTTAACAATTTTGGCATATTAGTGACAATTTCTGGATCAAGTTAAGTTTTTTTTAAATAAATATCAGCAATCGAGTTATTTAACGAGCATAATCATAGACTGTAAACATCTTCATAATTTTTTTGTGCTTTATGTATTTTCTTTAAAAATTTGTATACTCAACCTGGTATTCACTGGGTATAGATTGTACACTAATAATTCTTTGGATTATGAGTATAGTTCCCTGAATTTACACAGGTTAAATAATCATGTATTTTCTAATTTTGGCATTCAGCAAATATCAAGTTTGCTGCCTGTGCTGTGAGCCTAAGTCAGTATTTGGAAATACCATAATGAATATATAGATTTGTTTAGTTTTGGAGGATTCTGGCCTATGACTGGGTAACAATAGTCCATGAAATTGCTAAACTATGTTTTCCTACTTTTCTGAAGAGTGAAATGGACTTTAAGTCCTGGGGCATTAGTTCAACTTTTCGCTAGAAGAATCCACACAGTGTAGCAAAATTAAGAGGCCCTATCCCATGTAGAAGAAAGAAGCTGTGTTTTGGAATTTTTATAGACCAGGTTTAAAACCAGATTCCATCATTTCCTCACTGTGTGGATTTGGGCACATTATTTAATTCTTGTGTCTCATTCATGTACATTGTAGTGATGAGAATGCCTACTTTTATAGGAGAAATCCCACAAAATCTTTGTCAGATTTTTCATGATAATCAGTGAGATAATATATGTTATGACGCTTGCCCTTTTATTGTTGTTTATTGTTTATTGTTGCCACTGGTGTTTTCCTGAAGCAGGAGAGCAGCTGGGAGACCTTGACAGAATGGTAAAAGTCCAAGAGCTTGTTATTGGCACAGTTCAGAGGACACCAGCTACTTCTTCAAATTGACAGTTAGTGGTGTCCTACTTTATGAGGCCACATGACCTCAGTCTGACCAGAAAAGGGGTGTGCGGTGTGGGGTGGGAATCACTCCTAATGTGAACAACAGGAGAGAGGGATAAACTCTAAGAATGGATTGGTTTTAGTGTCAGCAAGATCTCAGTTCAAATATTTACTTTTGAGAACTGCTGGCAAAGAATAAGTATCTTTATTTTCAACTACCCCTTGCCTCGTGAGACTTAATAACATACTATTTCTTGTTTGTCCCTTTAATGACCGAATTAGTCCATTTTCTTATCCATCTCTACCCATGTTCTATTTCTCGGAGTGCCACAGACTAGCATTCTTATTGGAGCCCAAAAAGCAGCCCTTCTTTTATATAGATTTGATAAGAAAGAAAGCTCCAGCGTCTTCCCGGGACTCTGAAAAGCTTAAATAACTCAATTCCAAATGTCAGAGAGGGACAATACATACTAGAAACTTAAGGTAAGCAGTGGAAAATCCTTTTTTTCTATTTCCCCTTCTCAGCAGATTCAATACTAAACCTTAGTGTCCCTACGTCTAAGACAAGGGTATTTTCCCACCTTGTTATCTCTGAGGAATGTGAAGAATTTGAATGGTGATGGTTTGATCTTAGTAGTGAGAAAAGAATAAATTGCTCACTTAATAAATTGCCAGGCCACTTGGGTACTATTTAGTAGATTACCTTTTCCAGAGTGCTAAATGATAGTAAATGGCAAGTGGCAGTAACTGGAAGAGTTAATGCAGCTTTGATCTCTTGAACTGAAAGACTCTGCAGTTTGCTTAGAATGAGATGGAATTATTTCTTTCCTTTTATCTGAGGCCCAGTAAAACCTCAGAAAAGGAAGACATTATTACTTTTTTTCCCATCTTGCATGAACATTAGAATAAAAGGGAAATGATGGTTCCTCTACAGACACACACATGCTCACATGAAGTGGTCATTATGAACTCCAAAAGGAATTTTTGAAAAAGTATCATTTATCAACCCTTTAATTAAAAATACTTACTGAGTACTGCCTATGTGCAAGGGTTTGCGCTAGATGCTGGGAGGAGTATATGGAAATGAGGCAGGTCCTGCCTATTAGGGGCACCAGTAAGGAGAAAATATATTCTCAAGCCTTTTAATTTCACCTTCCTTTCAAAATGGCTGACACTGAACATATAAATTTGCATCCTATGTGGTAAAGAATCAGCCTACCAAAGCAGGAGATGCTGGAGAAACAGCTTCTATCCCTGAGGCAGGAAGATCCCTTGGAGAAGGAAATGGCAACCTACTCCAGTATTCTTCAGATGCAGCTGAGCAGCTAAGCACAGCACACATACCAGTATTCGTGCCTGGAGAATTCCAGGGACAGAAGAGCCTGGAGAGTTACAGTCCATGGGGTCGCAAAGAGTTGGGCACGATGGAACATGCATGTACACATACACACACCCACTGCTTGTAATAGAGTTGGTGGCACATAGGGGCCACAGAAGAGAGACAGAACCTAGGGCAAATTAATTTAATTTACTTATTTTTAAAAGGACTAATTTATTTGCAAACAGCTTATACAATCAATAAAACAAAACTAAGCATGGATTTCACAATATAAAAATGGGTAAGAATATAAATAAGCAATTCATTAAAACCCACACACACACAAACCCACATACATACAAGTAGCAAAGAAATAGAAAATATGCTCAACTCCCTTTTAACTAAGTTGTGACTTCTTTAGTCATGAGCTGATTATGACCTCGAACAATAAAAAAGTACCTATTTGCTTGATGGAATGCTTGTAGCAATGTTCTCTTGCTTTGTGGAGCTATTCCTGGGAGTAAGTACAAGGCTCAGCACCAACCTATGCATTGTTGAGAAGTGTGTGCTCACTGTGATCTCTATTGTTCAGTAGCTAAGTCATGTCTGATTCCTTGCGATCCCATGGACTGCAGCACACCAGGCTCCTTTGTCCTTCACTAGCTCCTGCAGTTTGATCAAATTCATTTCCATTGAGTCAGTGATGCTATCTAAACATCTCATCCTCTGCCACCCCCCTCTCCTTTTGCCTTCAATCTTCCCCAGCATCAGGGTGAAAGTGAAAAGTGAAAGTTGCTCAGTCGTGTCTAACTCTTTGCAATCCCACGGACTATATAGTCCATGGAATTCTCCAGGCCAGAATACTGGAGCCTTTCCCTTCTCCAGGGGATCTTCCCCACCCAGGGATCAAACCCATGTCTCCCACATTGCAGGCGGATGCTTTACCATCTGAGCCACATCAATCTTCCCCAGCATCAGGGTACACTTATGCTGTTAGTGCCAGGGTCACATGACAGATTCGGTCTGGAAGGAAAGACACACTTCCTAGAACAAGGCCATGGTTCTTCACCAGTTTTCCTATATAGACTAATTCCAGACTTTGGGAGAATCGAATTTCAGGGACTTTCCTGGCAGTCCAGTGGTTAAAACTCTGTGCTTCCACTGCAGGGGGCAGAGGTTTCAACACTGGTGGAGAACTAAGATCCCACATGCTGCATGGCCAAAAAAAAAAAAAAAAAAAAAAATGATTTCAGTAACTGGCAAGGCAGATAGGCAGACAGGATAGGGAACACCCCAATTCCAATTTAATTCTAGGGGATAGCCTAACTGCCTCTGGGCTGCTTCCACACAGTACTGATACTCTGAATGGCAAACACTGTCTTCTTAATTTGAATAGTAATATATGCCCATGGTAGAATAAATTGAACCCCCAACACACACAAATATGCACATGGTTAAAAAATCTAAAACTCAGTTCTACTACTCAGAGATAACTGCTCTTAACATGTGGCATAGTTTTTTCTTTTTATTTTCTAAATTGGAATCATATTGTGTATTCAATTTTTGCAGCCTGCTTTTATTCATTTAGGAACATACTGAACACATTTTCCCATGTAATTAAATGTTCTTTGAAAACAGTATTTTAAATTACTGCCCAGTTCCTCTCTTATTGGTCATTAAGATTGTTTCCTAGTTTTCTTCTATATAAATAAACCTTCAGTGAATATTCTTATTTGTAATAATCTTTGCCTGTTATTTCTTTAAATTCCTAGGAATCCGAGAAATGACTTTACTGGTTCAAAGGGCATAATTTTTAAAGATTTCTTGATATATTTTGCTAAATTGTTTTCTGGAATTTTATATCATTTTATAGCTCCATTCATCTGCAGGCCTTTTAGGGTACTGCCTGATGACTGATGTCAGGTTTGAGTGACCAGAGCCCAGGGGAAACAAAATCACACAATTCACTATACCTTTGGATTGTTTTGGTTTTAGTAGAGACAGGATTCTTTCCATCTTCAGAATGAGCTGGATTTTACAATATTGTATAGAGGAGAGCTTAAATATATAGACAATTGTACATTTTCTATTTCTGCTACCAGACGGTTAGAAGTGACACAAACAGAAAATTTCACAAAAAATTTACATCTAAAAATAGCTTTTTTTTAGCATTTAAGAATAGATTATTATAACAAAAATTTATATCTAAAAACATTTTTTTGTGTATTTTTCTTAATCACATCATATATAATACTTTGAATCTGGTTTCAACTCAACGTGTTAAGAGTGTTTGTTCAATCTAAACAAGGTCTCATCTAATTTTTTTTTTTAATTGGCTGCATTGCACAGCAAGCAGAGTCTTGGTTCCCCCACCAGGGTTTGCACCGTGCCTCTTGCAGTGAAAGTTGGAGTCCTAACCACTGGGCCACTAGGGAAGCCCCTGTAAAACCCAATTTTAAAACTTATTTCTTACTTTATCTTTTCATACCTTGTTTCTATTAGCTTTTTATGGCTACTCTAACAAATTACAAATAATTTATTATTAATCAAATAATTAATAATTTATTATTAATCAAATAATTAGTAATTTGAAGGGCTTTAAACAGCAAATATTTATTGATATTATCTCACAGTTTTGTAGGTCAGAAGTCTCATGTGAGTCTTCCTGGTCTATGATCAAGGTGCTAGCAGAGGTGTTCTTTTCTGTAGGCTTTCGGTAGGATCCATTTCCTAGCTTCTTCCAGCTTCTAGAGGCCACCTGCATTCTTCGGTTCATGGCCCTTTCCATCCTCAAAGCTTGCAAAGGCACGTTTGGTTTTTATTACACTGCATCACTCTGACCTCTATGGTTTCCCTTTTCCACTTTAAGGATCATTTTGATTACACTGGGCCCACCCAGATAACCTAGGCTACTCTCTCCTGCTTAAGGTGTGTAACTCAATCACATCTGCAAAGTACCTTTTGCCAGGTAAGGTAACTCATTCCCAGTTTGTGAGGAATAGAAGATGGACAACATTTTTGGAAACCATTGTTCTGCCAACCAGATTATCCATCTTCCTCTCATTGCTCATATTCTTGTGCTATTTATAATCGAACTTCAATTTCTATTTCCTTGTGGCTTCTAATGTGGATCCAAGTCTAGACTTCTTGCTTGAGACTAAGTATTTATTAATTCAGGTACCAAAGTTTGGTGCAGTTCTCCCTTGATCATATGCTAAGCAGCATGGTATTTTACAATGACAAAGACCATTATTTTGTTTGTTCCTTAACTTCCAGGCTTCTTCCCTCCAAGGGTACATTTTTCATTTCAAAGCTACAGGAACTGGTGTCACTTTCTCTCTGTACTGATAACACAGGATTAAAATTGTTGCACCAAATAGTCTTCTATTTTTCTCTCTCCTCCTAATTTATCACAAGCAGATATTCTACCAGAAGTTGGGAAAAAAAGATTTCCAGCTGATGGGCAGTGCCTCTACCTTGTGGAAGATTCATTGCCCTGCACATTTTGAATCTGCTGACAAGAAACTTGGAGCAGAAGTAATCAGAGCCCTCGCAAGATTGATTTTTGTCCCCTGCTGGCATATGGCATAGAGGGTGGAAAGGCGCTCATCTCTCAAACTAATCTTAACTATTTAGAAGCCATTATTGCAGGATTACAAATCATCAGAATACCCCCTTTTTCTCTAACAACGTTATTTATTAGCAAGACCTTCAAATTAGTCTTGTGTCTTGGCTTTACACTATTCTTAAAATCAACCCTGATATAAGTTTCTTCTAAAAAGCATTGCAGTTAGCACTATCACTTTAATTGCACAAACGTTAAGCCAAATTCAATTTCCAGTTCACATTTTAAAAATAATTCAAACCAAAATGCAAATTGATTCTTGTCTTCAGTTCGTAAGAAATGCTTAAAGTCAACTTGTCATGAAGGAGAAATTGAATCTATTACCTGTACTCTTCCAGGAAGGAAGATGTACGGAAAGGAGAATAGTGAGATTTATCTGATATTTGGCTGATATATGGGTATATAAAATCTTAAGTAATACTGATAATGTCACACAATATTGCAACATATATTTTCAGTTGAACATTATAAGACAATAAGGCATAAATGGAAATTAAAGGGAAAAATCTGAATGGTTGTCAGGGAACACTTTTTCATTCAGAGAATCATAAACATATGGAATGGTGTGTCAGGCAAAGTTTCTAAAATGAGAATATTGGAGTAATTACAAAATGGATTTATATTCTCAGGATTGAAGTGCACACAATGGGAAAAAGCTTTGAGTCAAATGATTTTTAACCACTGCCCCCTCCCAAAAGCACCTCATGAAAATGCATTTCACAAGCATTATCTATAACTGTGAGGCATCAGAAAGACAGAAATGTTTAATTCTTTAAGAAATAGCTATTTCAAAAAATGAAAAAGAAGGTAAGACAAAAGAAATAAGGAGAGATAATACAAAGATTGGAAGGAGAAGAACCAAACCGATGTGAGGGAAGACTTAATGAAAAACCATCTAAAGGAAATGGATATATTAATTCAATTTCACAAGTCCTGATTAAAGGCCAAAAACTTAGTCAAAGTCACCTTGAGGACTTTTTGAAACTTGGTGGATGATATTTTTAGCATAGCTACCTTATTAGCTTCACAAATTTTGTACCAAGATTTCATAGTCTTTACATATGAATTCAGTCTGCTTTATAACTTCTATCTTCTGCCTTCTTCTTACTCACAACAAATATTGCTATGATTACACCAAAACACTAGTCATTCCTAAACATGGCACATGCTGGTCCTCCTTGAATGTGCTGATATAGGCCTGCTCAGCAGAGATTTTGTATTTAATGTTGTGGCTCTGGGAGTTAGAAAGAGTTCTGTTTGCTTGGTTGATTGGCTGAAACATGAACCATGAGGTGGTTCATAGTGAGTGACTTGAAAATACTGACCTAAGTTGGTTTCTTACAGAGGAAAGGATTCAAAGACTTAGGGAGTTCGGATGGCAGAGCAGATCTGTCATTTAAGACTAACTACTCACCCTGGGAGAAGCCAGAAGACACATCTTTTACAACTGTGAGAAATAGATTTGTGAGGGGAGGACCAGGATCCTTAAAGAGCTCTGTGATCATTCTTCTTCGGCATGTCCCACAGTGGGGACTGTGGCCGCTAAACTGGGAATCCTAAATGCATTGGGAGTAATTGCAGCTGTTGCATGAAATGCAGTTTCATTGTTTGAGCAAATAATGTATCCCATGGTGCCTGGTATGCATCTATGGATCTGGCAAGTGTATTTTTCCTTGATACCTGTTGGTAAAGGTCACTTACCAACTTGCAGTTGGCAAGGCCAGGAATACAGCTTCACTGTCCTACTCCAAGGATACAGAAACTCTCCAGCCCTATATCATAATTTAGCTTTTAGGGGTTTTGATCACTCTTCCTTTCCACAAGATATCACACTAGTCCATTATGTTGATAAGATGGTGCTGTTAAGACGTAAGGAACAAGAAATAGCAACTACTCTAGACTTACTGTTAAGACATTTGTGTGCCAAAGAGTGAGAAATAAACTGACAAGAATTCAGGGTGCTTCTTAATTTAAATGTAAGTGATACTACCACAATGCACACTTAAAATCTTAAAATTTTATTTGTCAATTAAGCCTCAAAAAAAAAAGTTAGGGATGTTCTATCTGAATTTCTGGAGTGATATTTCTAGGGTTCAGTGTGTTGAGCATGCTGGGTATCTCTTATGAGACGAAGGAGAATTATTGCGTCTTGCTTCTTCAGCTGAAGAAGAGGCACGACAACTAATGAAATTCTTTGGTTTTGGAGGCAACATATTCCTCATTTAGATGTGTAACTCTGACCCATTTACTGGGTGATATGAAAAGCAGCTCCTAGTTCTGAGTGGAGCCCAGTACAGAAGGCTTTGCAATGGGTCCATGCTACTATGCAAGCTGCTGTGTTACTTGTGCCTTAAGATCCAGAAGATCCAGAGTTGCTGGCTGTGTTAGTGGCAGTTAGGCATGCTGTCTGGAGCCTCTGACAGGCCCCTAGAGGTGAATCCTAGTATAAGCCCTTAGTATACTGAAAGCCCTGCAATCCTCTTCAAATCACTACTCTCCTCTTGAGAAACAAAATGTTTAGCCACAGGCTACCAACTTACGAGTTAACTTGAGTTGCCTGTAGTGAACTGGGTGTTATCTGATTCACCAAGCCATAAGGCTGGGTGTACACAGCAGCACTCCAGCATTAGTGGAGGTGGTAGAGACAACACTGGGCCCAAACAGGTACTTAAGGTACACCTAATGGCATCCGGTCCCATCACTTCATGGGAAATAGATGGGGAAACAGTGGAAACAGTGTGAGAATTTATTTTTGGGGGCTCCAAAATCACTACAGATGGGGACTACAGTCATGAAATTAAAAGACACTTACTCCTTGGAAGAAAAGTTATGACCAAACTAGATAGCATATTCAAAAGCAGAGACATTACTCTGCTGACTAAGGTCCGTCTAGTCAAGGCTATGGTTTTTCCAGTGGTCGTGTATGGATGTGAGAGTTGGACTGTGAAGAAGGCTGAGCGCCGAAGAATTGATGCTTTTGAACTGTGGTGTTGGAGAAGACTCTTGAGAGTGCCTTGGACTGCAAGGAGATCCATCCATTCTGAAGGAGATCAGCCCTGGGATTTCTTTGGGAGGAATGATGCTAAAGCTGAAACTCCAGTACTTTGGCCACCTCATGAGAAGAGCTGACTCATTGGAAAAGACTCTGATGCTGGGAGGGATTGGGGGCAGGAGGAGAAGGGGACGACCGAGGATGAGATGGCTGGATGGCATCACTGACTCGATGGACATGAGTCTGAGTGAGCTCCGGGAGTTGGTGATGGACAGGGAGGCCTGGCGTGCTGCAATTCATGGGGTCGCAAAGAGTCAGACACGACTGAGCAACTGAACTGAAGTTAAAAATATGGCCCAAAGACCTATGGTCCCCACTCCAGCCATTCTACTTTCTTTCTCCCAATTTGCACCTGTGGCCTCAAGTGGAGCTCCCTACAATTGGCTGACAAAGGAAGAGAAGACTTGGGCTTGGTTTCCAGATGGTTCTGTATGATAGCTAGGCAGCATCTGAAAGTGGACAGCTGCAGCATTACAGCCACTTTCTGGGCCACCCCTGCAAAACAATGGTGAAGACAAACCTTCCCAGAGGGCAGAACTCTGGGAAACATCTCTGGTTTTTCAGTTTGCTTGGGAGAAGAAGTGGCCAGATGTGCAATTATATTCTAATACATGAGCTGTGGCCAGTGGCTTGGCTGGCTGGTCAGAGACTTGGAAGGATTGGAAAATTGGTGACAAGGAAGCTTGGGAAAGAGGTATAGACTTCTTTAATTGGGAAAAAGAAATCTGAAGATATTTGTGTCCTAGGTGAACGTTCACCAAAGGGTGAGCATCTAAATAATCAAGTAGATAGACTGACCCATTTTGTGGATACTAGTCCATCTCTTCCTAGTCACTGATATCATCACTTAGTAGACATACAAACAGAGTGGCTATAGTGGCACGGATGAGGGCACACAGGGACTCAGTAACATAGACTTGCACTTACCAAGGCCAACCTGGCTGTAGCCATGGCCAAGTGTTCAATCTGCCAGCAGCAGAGACCAACACTGAATCTCAGTTTGGCATCATTCCCTGGGGCTGATCAGTCAGCTACCTGGTGAGAGATTGATTACACTGGATTGCGTCCATCATAGAAGAGACAGTATTTTGTTCTTTCTGGAATAAATACTTATTCTGGATGCAGATTTGTCTTCCCAGCAGGCAGTATTTTTGCCAAAACTACCATCTGTGGTATCATTCTTTATCTACCACCATGGTGTTCCACATAGCATTGCTTCACATCAGGGAATTCACTTCACAGCAAAAGAGGTGGGACAATGAGCCCATGCTCAGGAAATTCACTGATTTTACCATGTTTTCACACCATCCTGAAGTATCTGGATTGCAAGAATGGTTTGAGGACTTAGTTAGAGTGTCAGTTGGGTGACAATACCTTGCAGGGCAGAGGCAAAGTTCTCCAGAAGGATGTATGTGCTCTAAATCTGTGTCAAACATATGGTTCTATTTCTTTCATAGCCAGGATTCACTGGTCCAGGAATCAAGGGGATGAAATGAGGAGAGTATAACTCACTCTCATCCCTAGTAATCCACTAGCAGAAATTTTACCTCCTATACCTGCAACCTTATAATCTGCTGGTCTAGAGGTCTTAGTTCCAAAGGGAGAAATGCTTCCTTGAAAGACACAATGATTCCACTGAATTGGATGTTAAGACAGCCGTCTGGCTATTCTGGATGACTCATTGTTTTGAATCTATAGGCAAAGAAGGGAATTGTGGTATTGGCTGGGGTGATGGATCCTGAAAACTCATGGGAAATTGGAATGAAAATCCACAATGGAGGTAAGGAAGAATGTGTCTACAATATAATAGGATATCCCATTTAGGGCATCTCTTAGTATTACGATGCCCTGTGATGGACAGTCAGTGGAAAACTGTAACAACACAATTCAAGTAGGAGTACAAATGAGATCCTTCAGGAAGAAGATTTGACTCACCCTAGTAGGTAAAGAACTACAAGTTGACATTCTTGCTTAAAGCAAAAGCAATATGGAATGGGTATTAGAAGAAGATAGTTATGACCATGTGACTAGTGATGGAAATGAAGAGTGTAATTGTCATATTCCTCCCTTATTTTGTTATGAATATATTTGTTTTCATGTTTGTATGTATCTTTGTTTTCTTTCCTCTCTTGTCCCTTTATTGTGTAACATAAGATGTATTCACTTTATATTATAGTATTTAAGTATTGTTAACCTTACATCATAGAACTTATAGTATATCAAGAACAGTAAACATCAATAAATGCTTTGTATCCTCTTTGGGGGAAAGGTTAGTATGTTTTCAGTTGTATGCAGAATAGTTGTATTATATTAGGCAGAAATAGGACCTTATTATTCTCTTTATTAGGAGATTAAGTATGGTTTAAGGAGATCTATATGGTTGCCAAGATGATAAAGAGTGGGCTTGTGATGGTTAACTTTGTATGTTGGTTTAGAAGGTGTTTAAATGTTATGTGTTTAACACTTAGATTGGTGAACTGCTAGTAAAGCAGATTGCCCTCCATAAAATGGGCAGGCCTAATCCAATTAATTGAAGGTCTGAATAGAGCAAAAACAATGACCTCTCTGAGCAGGAGGAAATTCTCCAGAAGACTGCCTGCAGATTTCATCTATACCATTGGGAGGTGAATGAGTTACTTTACACAGCAAAAGAGACTTTTCATATGTGATTAAGGTTGTTGTTCAGTCACTCAGTCTCATCCAACTCTTCATGACCCATGGACTGCCGCATGCCAGGCTCCCCTGTCCTTCACCATCTCCCAGAGCTTGATCAAACTCATGTCCATTGAGTCAGTAATGGTTATCTTGTCCTCTGTCGTCCCCTTCTCCTTCTGCCTCCAATCTTGCCCAGCATCAGCGTTTCTTCCAATGAGTCAGCTCTTCACATCAGGTGGCCAAAATATTGGAGCTTACAGCTTAAGCATCAGTCCTTCCAATGAATATTCAGTGTTGATTTCCTTTAGGATTGACTGCTTTGATCTCCTTGCAGTCCAAGGGACTCTCAAGAGTCTTCTCCAACACCACAGTTTAAAAGCATCAATTCTTCGGTGTTCAACCTTCTTTATGGTCCAGCTCTCACATCCATATATGACTACTGGAAAAGCCATAGCTTTGACTAGACAGACCTTTTTTGGCAAAGTAATAGCTCTGCTTTTTAATATGCTCTCTAGGTTTGTCATAGCTTTTCTTCCAAGAAGCAAGTATCTTTTAATTTTATGGCTGCAAGTCACCATCTGCAGTGATTTTGGAGCCCAAGAAAATAGTCTTTCACTGTTTCTATTGTTTCCCCATCTATTTGCCATGAAGTGATAAAGCTAAGGAACTTGAAATGGGAGCATTAGCCTGAATTATGACATGAATCTAATGTAATTACAAAGGTCCTAATAAGAAGGAAGCAAGAGGGGTCCAAGTTTCTGGGCTGTTGGCCTTTAGACTGGATCTGCACCATCAGCTTTCCTGGGTCTCTAGGCTGTCAGCCCACACAGCAGATTTTGGACCTGCCAACCTCCATCATCGCTTGGATAAATGCCTTTTAATACATTTCTTACTATATGTGTATATATATCCTAATAGCTTTGTTTCTTTGGTGAACCCTAACTAATACATATTCCAAATATATTACTTCATTTTTGATTTGGGTACTTATAATCAAAATAATTGTCTTCTGACATAATGGCTTCATTTTTTGTTTGCAATTTATAAAATGAGATGAAAATGGTTTGAGAATTACCATGGTTTTATGAACCAGGCAAGTACTCACTTACCTTTCTAGGGTGAGTATTCTATAGCTCCTTTTATTTGGTACCACGTTGGTCATATTTTACAAAAACACAGGACTCTAAGTTTAGTCCTTATATCAGTTGTTTCATATGTGAATCTATCAGTTCTTCCAAGACTGTAAGCTTTGGAGAAGTAGAGAATTTGACATATTTTCTCTTCCCTGATAGCAACTATCAGGGATAATATAGAGAATATAGAATAGAATAGCATTGACTATGTAGTGTAATACATGCTGCTAAGTCGCTTCAGTCGTGTCCGACTCTGTGTGACCCCATAGACGGCAGCCCACCAGGCTCCCCCGTCCCTGGGGTTCTCCAGGCAAGAACACTGGAGTGGGCTGCCATTTCCCTCTCCAATGCATGAAGGTGAAAAGAGAAAGTGAAGTCGCTCAGTCATGTCTGACTCCCAGCGACCCCATGGACTGCAGCCCACCAGGCTCCTCTGTCCATGGGATTTTCCAGGCAAGAGTACTGGAGTGGGGGGCCGTTGCCTTCTCCAAGTGTAGCACATAAATATAGCAAATGCTCAATAAGTACTCCACTTGCAGTTTAGCTGTTGACCAGCGCGTCTGGCTTTACTACTACCTCTTGCTTTACCAGATCCACTGATCACCTGGATGAGATGGATCACCTGAATTAAGATTTAGAACAGAATGAACAGTAAAGAAAATAAACTTAAAATAATCATTGCTAGAGATAACAGGGGTCAATAACATAAATATAAATTGTTAGAGTTTCCTGTAGTTGCTGAAACAGATGATCACATACTCAGTGTTTCAAAGCAAGACAAATTATTTTACAGAATAGTAGGTCAGAAGTCTGAAAATGGGTCTTACAGGAATAAAATCAAGGTGGCAGCAGGCTTCTATGTCTCTATGAGAAAATCTTCCGTCTCTTCCAGCTTGGAGAGGCTGCCTGAATTGCTCGACTGGTGGCTTCTTTCCAGCAATGGCATTTCCTTGACCCCTGCTTCCATCGTCACAGGTACTTCTCTGACTCTGACCATCCCCTCTCCCTCTTATCAGGATGCTTTTGATTAGATAGTTGTTGTTGTCTGGTCACTAAGTCCTGTCTGACTCTCTGCAACTCCATGGACTGCAGCCCACCAGGCTCCTCTGTTCATGGGGTTTCCCCGGCAAGAGGACTGGAGTGCCATTTCCCTCTCCAGGGGATCTTCCCAACCCAGAGACTGAACCTGCATCTCCAGCATTGGCAGGTATATTCTTTACCACAGAACCACAGGGAAGCCCTTTGATTACATTAGATTCACCCAAATAATTCTGGATAATTGTCCCATTTCAAGATCCTTAGCTCATTCACATATGAAAAGTCCCTTTTGCCATGTAAGGTAGCATATTCATGTTTTAGGAATTAGAAAAGTGCATATTCTGCCCACCACTAAAGTATCTACTTATTAAATAGATGTATCATTCATTTATTAAATAAATTTGTTAAATATTTATTAAAACAGTTTTGCATTTTCCCCCTTAAAACTAGGAGGTGTGTATATTTTTTCATTTCATTTTCCATATAAAGTTAAAGAAATCTGGATTAAGTGTGTGCAGAGGATTCCACAATGAAATGTGTTTTGATGTTTCAGCAGCAGATGTATCACCCAGGGACATTCTCCTCAGGAAACAGCAGGAACCTTCTGCCTACTCCCTCTTCTGACTTGGAATTCATC
This sequence comes from Budorcas taxicolor, assembly GCF_023091745.1. Classification (NCBI taxonomy): domain Eukaryota; kingdom Metazoa; phylum Chordata; class Mammalia; order Artiodactyla; family Bovidae; genus Budorcas; species Budorcas taxicolor. The sequence continues at coordinate 31,448,675 of NC_068919.1, forward strand.
TCCTCACCAGCTGCTAACTTTAAACTGTAGTGAGTCTCTCAGTTTATGGTCCTTTCAAGCTGAAATCTGTTATACTGGTAGAAAAATTACAATACTTATGTAAATCAATAATTGCAGTGTATATGACACCATAAATTCATAGCATGCCCAGAGTGTTATTAGCTGTAACATTTATGTTTAACATGCTTAGGCTATCAAACAACATATACAGTGCAACTCATTTGCATACCTAGGTATATCTTTAGTTTCCTAACTCATTTTTTATAAAGATACAACAATTCTGGATTCAGGAATTTACAAAATAAGAGAACTCTGTGTTTAAATAATTCAAATTATGTTTTAAATATTCTAAGGGTTTTTTTTATGTCTTCAACTTGGTAACATTTCTGAGCAAAACTGGAAGCCTCATTTTTTTAGATGTCTTCTTTTTAAAATTTTTTTTAATTGGAGGAAAATTGCTTTATAATGTTGTGTTGATTTCTGCAGTACCACAATGAATCAGCCATGCTGCTGCTACTGCTGCTAAATCGCTTCAGTCGTATCCGACTCTGTGCAACTCCATAGATGGCAGCCAACCAGGCTCTGCCGTCCCTGGGATTCTCCAGGCAAGAACCCTGGAGTGGGTTGCCATTTCCTTCTCCAATGCATGAAAGTGAAAAGTGAAAGTGAAGTCACTCAGTCGTGTCTGACCCTCAGCGACCCCATGGACTACAGCCCACCAGGCTCCTCCATCCATGGCATTTTCCAGGCAAGAGTACTGGAGTGGGGAATCAGCCATATTATATGTCAATTCCCTCTCCTGTAAGCCTCCCTCCCCTCTCTCCATCCCACCCCAGTAGGCCATCACAGAGTGCAAGGCTGGGCTCCCTGTGTTGCTTAGCAACTTCTCACCAGTTATCTGTTTTGCATATGATAGTGTATATATGTCGATGCTACTTTCTCAATTCGCCCCACCCGCTCTTTCCACCCCCGCTGTGTCCACAAGACTGCTCTCTACATCTGCATCTCCCAAAACTGGAAGACTCTTACTAGAACTTCTTCTACCCTGTTGCTGTCACAGATTCAAATAAATAAAAAAATCTTATTAGAAACTGGAAGTAGATCCAGTATTGATAGTTCTAGGTGAATACAGTTTCTAGAGTTAGAAATTTTCTCTCTTGATTTTAGTACCTGTTTCTATATTAGTGTTACGAAAACACCTCTCACTTCATGCATGTGTGAAAAAAGGAGACTCAGCAGGAAGAGACATGATGTCTGTTCCTGAGAAATCTACAGTCAAGTCGGGCAGCCGCAGTTAACAATCATACAAATAACACATCAATATAAATAAAATTATCATAAGTGCTGCCCAGGGAAAATACAGAGAAAGTACAGCAATAGACAAGATGGAAGATGAGAGAAGGCTGCTCATAAGGGAGCTTTTAGTCTGAAGATGGAAAAACAAATTGTATTTGAGAACATTTTCTTCAACTAGTCATTTTTTCTTTTACTACAGCTATATGATGAAGATTTTGACTTGGCTCTTCCATACTTTTTGTAAATATTTTCTTATGGCTTCAGTGAAATACCTGTTTCCATCTACCAATTCCAAGACATTTCTGTAGTGTTCATTATTCTTCCAGGGTCTTATTCACCTTGGCCTTGGAAGTGCAGTTAAAGCTTGACCACAAATCTGCATTTTGACAATTTACAGACCTTCCTTATCTACCCAATGTATTCTTCTTAAAAATATTCAGGCTCAGTTTAGGATCTCTGAGTTTCAAGTGAGGTCTGACTGCAGCTCTCAATAACAGACACTGTGGCTGTGCATCCAACATGGGGGCCACCTGTGCTCTTCCATCAGAAGACTTATTTTCCAGAAACAGGGAAGAGGATGAACCCAACTTATTCTTATGCCTAAATGTGTCTTTATTCCTTTGCTGGGATTATTTCACCAAGTTACTAACCAGAAAAACTTGGTAACCTTCCTCACTATGTTATGTGTACATTTCTAAGACTTATTTCAAGTATTTATATGCATGTACTTATAATCTAAATTGGTAGGCATTCCTCTAGAAAGAGCTGTGTTATATGTTGCCACTGTATAAAAATTAAATGCAGAGATCTATAGTCAATTTTGACATGTTTCACATAAATCCCTAGAAAAAAAATTTGTTATACTTGTGTATTTTTGTGAGGTTATGAAGTAGAAAGCTTCAGCCCTTACTGTGAAAGAGTATTCCATTAAAAAAAAAAAAATCTCTGGAGACCTGATTATTGCCTTGACACATTCTAAAGCATTACCCAGTTCAACTTAGCAATCTTTGGGAGAGACACTGCACTTACTAGAGAGCTGATTGAAAAGTCACATAGCCTGGGTCTGAATCTCAGATCTGCCTGTTTCAGCTGTACCTGTGGCAAAATCACTCAACTTCTCCATGGCTCTCTCATGTAAGAAAAACCATGATTTAATGCTTTTGAACTGTGATGTTGGAGAAGACTCTGAGAGTCCCTTGGACTGCAAGGAGATCCAACCAGTCTACCCTAAAGGAGATCAGTCCTGATTGTTCATTGGAAGGACTGATGTTGAAGCTGAAACTCCAATACTTTGGCCACCTGATGTGAAGAACTGACTCATTGGAAAAGACCCTAATGCTGGGTAAGACTGAAGGAAAGAGGAGAAGGGGATGAAAACAGAGGATGAGATGGTTGGATGGCATCACTGACTCTATGGACACGAGATTGAGGAAACTCCAGGGAGCTGGTGATGGACAGGGAAGCTTGGCCTGCTGCAGTCCATGGAGTCGCAAAGAGTCGGACATGACTGAGCTGCTGAACTGAACTGAACTGAATTGAACCTCTGGTCTTGTAGGGAATAATAACATAATGAATTGCATAGTGTCTGATGCATTGTAAAAGACTCAGTGTTGACTACTACTATTAGGACTGAATTTTATGCCATATGCCAAGCAATGGATGCTGGGCCTCACATTTAGGGAGACAACAGTACTGGAGAAGTGGCCAAGCACATGATGCTCCCTGTATGGAGAAGTGGGAGTGAAAAAATCTCTCTGGGATGAGAAGATGAGCAGAAGAAGGTGGATTTAGAAATGCTTCTCAGATCAAATGCCCTTTGAGAAAATTCTTAAAGAATAAAAAGTTTTTTGTCTGTGAGTAATAGAGGCAGGGGAAATATTGAGAAAATGTGGAAAGTACCTGGGTAACCAGGGAATAGCAAGGAACACAGTGGGAACACTGGGGACACGATAGGGAAGATACTGCAAAGGTAAGTTGGGGACAAGTTATATATACAATGAAACAGTTCAGTGCTCAGATCCAACCAGATGAAATAATGTTGAGAAGGGATTTAAGCTAGTTCAAGCAGTTCAGTGACAGCATATATTGTAAAGGGTAACCCTGTATATTACCATTTGTCAGAGCCATCAAGCTATCAGAATATTTTCATTCTTAGTTATGGTAGTTTATATACATTATTCAGTATATCTAGGCACAATTTTTGCATGTTTTCTGGGGGTCTTAGATCATGCATATTCTCCGTAATGTACCCCTTCAAACTGAAAGTAACCTCAATATATGCTGCCAAAATCATGTGAAATACAATCCCATCTTGCTTGCCCCTAACAAAATTGTGAAGAAGGTCAAGCTTGGCTTTCATTTTCTCATTCCTTATCAAATAATCTCTATTTAAAATATATATGTACATATATATATATTTATCCTATAATTTCTCACCATTTCAGTCAAAATCATTAAGAAAATTAGAATATATTTTGAACCTAATGAAAATAAATCATAGCATATCAAAATTTGTGGGGTAGAGCTAAATCAGTGTTTATGGAAATTTAAAGCCTTGAATGTTCATATTAAGAAGGAAGAGAGGTCTTAAATTAATGACTTACCATTCACTTTAAGCAACTAACTAACTAACTAACTAAATGTAGAAGCTAAAATCAATGAACTAGAAAACAGAAAAGTAATACAGAATAAAAACAAGCCAAGGAAAACAAAATCTGTTTCTTTGAAAACATCAATAAAATCGATAAACTTCTAGTGGACTGAGCAGAAAAAAAGAGAAAAGATACAAATTGTCAATGTCAGGAATGAGGAAAAGGGACATTATTATGGATCCTTCAAGCCTAAGTATAATACAAATATATTATGAACAACTTCATGTTAATAAATTGAACAACTTATGTACAATGGGCAAAGTCTTAAAATATAAGAGCTTTCAAAGCTCATTCAAGAACATAATTACCTGAACCATCCTAGATCTCTTAAAGAAACTGTGTTTGAAGTTAAAAATCTTCCCCCAAAGGAAACCCTAGGTCCAAATGGCTTTACTGACAGGGTCTATCTAGCATTTTAAAAAGAAATTGTACAAAGACTCCTCCAAAAAACAAAAGGGAAAAAAACCCTTTTCAACTAATTGTATAAGGCTAGTATTATCTTGTTACCAAACAAAAACATAAGAAAACCAGAGATCAGAATTCTGCATGAACACAGATGAAAGACGCTTCAATAAAATGTTAGCAAATCAAGTGCATAAAACATATTTTAAAAGGTGATTATTAATCACCTTGATGACCAAGTGGGGTTTATCCCAGGAATGCAAAGTTGGCTTAATGTCTAACAATGAGTCAATGTAATTCTCTGTATTAACAGATTAAAAAAGGAACTCATATGAGCATCTTCATAGATGCAGAATAAATATTTGACAACATTAAAAATCCATTTGTAATAAAGACTCTCAAGCCTATTTAGAAGAGGAGAGAACATTCTCACTCTAGTTAAAGGTAACTTGGAAAAATATATTGCTATCTTTAATGGTGAATTATTAAGTTCTTTTCCCCTAAATTAAGGAACATGGAAAGGATGTCTACTCTCACAATTTTATTAAGTTTACTGGAATTCCAAGCCAGTGTATAAGGAAAGGAAAATAAAATGCTTACAGATTGAGAAGGAAAAAATAAAATAAAAATCTTTATTTATAGATGGTATTGATTATATACTCTGCAGCAAAAGATAGAGAAGCTCTATACAGTCAACAAAAACAAGACCGGAAGCTGACTGTGGCTCAGATCATGAACTCCTTATTACCAAATTTAGACTTAAATTGAAGAAAGTAGGGAAAACCGCTAGACCATTCAGGTATGACCTAAATCAAATCCCTTATGATTATACAGTGGAAGTGAGAAATAGATTTAAGGGCCTAGATCTGATAGATAGAGTGCCTGATGAACTATGGAATGAGGTTCGTGACATTGTACAGGAGACAGGGATCAAGACCATGCCCATGGAAAAGAAATGCAAAAAAGCAAAATGGCTGTCTGGGGAAGCCTTACAAATAGCTGTGAAAAGAAGAGAAGTGAAAAGCAAAGGAGAAAAGGAAAGATATAAGCATCTGAATGCAGAGTTCCAAAGAATAGCAAGAAGAGATAAGAAAGCCTTCTTCAGCGATCAATGCAAAGAAATCGAGGAAAACAATGGAATGGGAAAAACTAGAGATCTCTTCAAGAAAATTAGAGATAGCAAGGGAACATTTCATGCAAATATGGGCTCGATAAAGGACAGAAATTGTCTGGACCTAACAGAAGCAGAAGATATTAAGAAGAGATGGCAAGAAACTGTACAAAAAGGATCTTCACGACCCGGATAATCATGACAGTGTGACAGTGTGATCACTCATCTAGAGCCAGACATCCTGGAATGTAAAGTCAAGTGGGCCTTAGAAAGCATCACTACGAACAAAGCTAGTGGAGGTGATGGAATTCCGGTAGAGCTATTTCAAATCCTGAAAGATGATGCTGTGAAAGTGCTGCACTCAATATGCCAGCAAATTGGGAAAACTCAGCAGTGGCCACAGGACTGGAAAAGGTCAGTTTTCATTCCAATCCCAAAGAAAGGCAATGCCAAAGAATGCTCAAACTACCGCACAATTGCACTCATCTCACACGCTAGTAAAGTAATGCTCAAAATTCTCCAAGCCAGGCTTCAGCAATACATGAACCATGAACTTCCTGATGTTCAAGCTGGTTTTAGAAAAGGCAGAGGAACCAGAGATCAAATTGCCAACATCCACTGGATCATGGAAAAAGCAAGAGAGTTCCAGAAAAACATCTATTTCTGCTTTATTGACTATGCCAAAGCTTCTGACTGTGTGGATCACAATAAACTGTGGAAAATTCTGAAAGAGATGGGAATACCAGACCACCTAACCTGCCTCTTGAGAAATCTGTATGCAGGCCAGGAAACAACAGTTAGAACTGGACATGGAACAACAGACTGGTTCCAAATAGGAAAAGGAGTACGTTAAGGCTGCATATTGTCACCCTGCTTATTTAACTTATATGCAGAGTACATCATGAGAAATGCTGGACTGGAAGAAACACAAGCTGGAATCAAGATTGCCGGGAGAAATATCAATTACCTCAGATATGCAGATGACACCACCCTTATGGCAGAAAGTGAAGAGGAACTAAAAAGACTCTTGATGAAAGTAAAACAGGAGAATGAAAAGTTGGTTTAAAGCTCAACATTCAGAAAACGAAGATCATTGCATCTGGTCCCATCACATCATGGCAAATAGATGGAGAAACAGTAGAAACAGTGTCAGACTTATTTTTGGGGGCTCCAAAATTGCTGCAGATGGTGATTGCAGCCATGAAATAAAAGACGCTTACTCCTTGGAAGAAAAGTTGTGACCAACCTAGATAGCATATTCAAAAGCAGAGACATTACTTTGCCGACTAAGGTCCATCTAGTCAAGGCTATGGTTTTTCCTGTGGTCATGTATGGATGTGAGAGTTGGACTGTGAAGGAGGCTGAGCGCCGAAGAATTGATGCTTTTGAACTGTGGTGTTGGAGAAGACTCTTGAGAGTCCCTTGGACTGCAAGGAAATCCAACCAGCCCATTCTGAAGGAGATCAACCCTGGGATTTCTTTGGAAGGAATGATGCTAAAGCTGAAGCTCCAGTACTTTGGCCACCTCATGTGAAGAGTTGACTCATTGGAAAAGACTCTGATGCTGGGAGGGATTGGGGGCAGGAGGAGAAGGGAACGATAGAGGATGGGATGGCTGAATGGCATCACTGACTCAATGGATGTGAGTCTGAGTGAACTCTGGGAGTTTGTGATGGACAGGGAGGCCTGGCATGCTGCGATTCATGGGGTTGCAAAGAGTTGGACACGACTGAGCGACTGATCTGAACTGAACTGAACTGATGATCATCTTTACCTTCCTTGGTGGCTCAGATGGTAAAGAATCCACCTGCAATGCAGGAGACCTGGACTCGATCCCTGGGTCAGGAAGATCCCCTGGAGGAAGGTACATGCAACCCACGCTAGTGTTCTTGCCTGGAGAATCGCATGGACAGAGGAGCCTGGTGGGCTACCGTCCACAGGTTCACAAAGAGCCAGACACGACTGACGTGATTTAGCAGGCACCCATAGGTAGAAAAGAAAAGTAAGGATCCACAGTTCCATTTGAGAAATTACCTTCATTCTTGAGTGAAAATTCAAAAACGGAAGAGACTGTTGACATTTCAATCAATTCACTCTTAGCTCTCTCATCCTCCTGGTGGTTTAGGTTTTTTGTGTCAACAAATAAACCAATCATAATGATTCGTTCCTGCTACCAGTTTAGTTTATACAAACAATCATTTAAATTAGCCATTATGGGCCAGTAAGACAAATGGGTAGGTGTTATCCTAATTCTGTCTCAAGTTTTGGCACATGTTCCATCTTACCGGAATTCTCCAGTCATAAACTTAAGCACAACCAAGTCTATTGTTTTTGACAGCATAGTGTGGATAAACTGAAAGTTCATGAAGAAATCTGGACTCTGAAACCTATTTTGTTATCGAGGTGTTTGGGTTTATTTTTTTACTACTAACTTTTGGTAATCTATCTCCTTTTCTTGTATGTGTGTATGTTAGTTGCTCAGTTGTGTCCGACTCTTTGCGACCCCATGGCATGTAGCCCGCCAAGCTCCTCTCTTCATGGAATTCTCCAGTCAAGAATACTAGAGTGGGTTGCCAATTCCGTCTCCAGGGGATCTTCCTGACCTAGAGTTCAAACCCAGGGCTCTCAACTTTCAGTCAGATTGTTTACCATCTGAGCCACCAGAAAAGCCCACTTCCTTTCCTTATTATGCAGTACAAATCAAGTGAAGTAACAGAAAGGGCGTCTTCAGAGAATTTTTAGACTTCTAATTCTAAGCAGTTCATAAAATAGAATTCTTATTTTTACAATCAAAATTTTCTTTTTAAGACTAAGGCTTGCATTTTCAGACTGTAATATGATAATTCTAGGTTTAAGGCTATTTTCATCAACTGAAGTTAAAGAATAACTTAAATTAACTTTCTGTTAAGGTGTTTACTCATTACTATATGGTAACTATACACAAAGCTAAGTATTTACTATACAAAGTTAGAATAAATCATGTATGCTCTACAACAGGATTCTATAGCAGACATTTGTTAATTCTGTCTGTCCAGCAATGATCTCCTCTTTTTTTTTTGGTAGTTGTATCCTCATTTACTTTGGGGAACTCCTTCCTCCTCATTGAGTGCAATCTTCATGTCAATCAAGGTCTCCTCACTTTACTAGCCAAGAGGTGCATGACTGAAAGTAGGCTAAACTGATTCTTCTCTGAGAATTTTGAGTTTTCAGAAAGGATGAAAAATGGGGCAGAGTTCCTTCTAAACTGGTGTTCAGAAAAGATTCTGAATTCCAGCTACTTAGAACTCTGGGGCCATTCTGGTTTCTATTATTTCAGAAGAAAGTATCTTCAGCTTTTGCTGCGGACCTATAAGCTATTCTACACATTCTTATATTAAATTCCTCCTTTTTACTTAAGTTGCCAGTATCAGTTGGGGCTCCCCAGGTGGCAGTAGTGGTAAAGAACTCGCCTGCCAATGCACGAGATGTAACAGACACAGGTTTGATCCCTGGATTGGGAAGATCCCTTAGAGAAGGGGATGGCAACCCATTCCAGTATTCTTGCCTGTAGAAACCCTTGGACAGAGGAGCTACAGTCCATGAGGTTGAAAAAAATTAGACATGACTGAAGTGACATAGCACACACATCAACTGAGTCAGTTAATTACCAGCTTGTTGCTTGCAGCTGAAGAGCCATAAATGTTAGACCCATGATTATTCTGAGTGACTTCTTGCCCAAATGGAAGGTGCAGCTAATACACTGTCTGACCCCTGACCTCTACGATCTCCAGGGACCTTCATCTCCACTCTACCTTAGCAAAATACTTCCATTGACACACCTGGATCTTAGCATTACCCATATCTCCTTTTACTCTAAAATTATTAGTTCAAGTATGTTGTTTTCTCTGATTACATTTTCTCTGCTTCCAGTTTACTTATTCAATTAACTTCCAGAGTCTTCTCTTTTAGGAGACCAGTTTCAGCATGTGGAGTTCCCTATAATTCCCTGTTTTAAGAACAGTACCCCACTCAGGCCTTGGACAAGCCTGCTATCACCAAGTCCATTTCAGTTCTTGCTCTAGAATCTCTGGTCTTCTGCTGGAGTCCATAGAGGATCAGGAAGGCAATCTGGGGGAATCTGAATGTTCTCTATACAATCTTCCATTCAGATTTTCATGTTTTCAGCCTCACCATGCATCATTTTCAGAGGTACTTGAGGCTCAAATTCCCCAGTATTTCCCAAGGTTTAGTGAGGGAACTGATTTTTTTTTTTTTAGTTCTCCTCTGTATCCCAATCCCTGACTTGTAGATTTCGCTTTCCAAGCCAGCAGGACTACTATCCAGTCTTCAATATCCTCTCTCTACTACCATAATTCCTCTTTTTCTTCATTTTAAACTCACTTTAAAATGATTTTATTATAACTTTAATGACTTCATGAGAAAATAGAGATAAATAAGTACATAAATTGCCATATTTATCAACACTGCTATCACTTTATAGATTTTCCAAGTTGGTAACATATTAAGTATTACCTAGTTAACATCTATATTTCCCTCTCTTATAGATCTATCTATAAAATGAATATACTGTCAGCTTGTAGTAACATAGGGTTATTTGAATATCATAAAAAGTGAATAAAATATTTTAGTATTAACTTTATGCAGTTTTATGCAAATATGCAAAATTATCTTTCTAGATCATTTATTATTCAATTCCCAAATTGTTACTGAGCATCTAATAATAATGGCATATGAAAGAGTCCATAGCTATTCAGCACTTGCCATCTGCTAAATACTTCATTAATGGTCAGGATTTTGAAGATAAAGAATAAAAAATGGACTTTATTCTTAAATATATCACATTAAGGCAAAGAAGTAAATACATAAAAAAGACATGCTTTGTATTTATTATAATAGTTATTATATTTTAAGTCAATATATTATATAATAATATCATATTACATGTTACTTAGATTCTAATAGAATACAATTAGGTAAGGAAATTATGCACAAAAGGAAAAGGAACCATCTGGAGTCAGAGAGAGTCTAAGAAAGTTGGTCATATTTGGTCTATACCTTAAAAGATGAAGTTTTCATGGGTAAAGTGAGCAACTAGGCTAAAGTTTACGGAAAAACTCAGAGGCATATTGGGAACACATGTAAGAATTAAAGATTTTAAAATTAAAAAAATAAAAAACTATTAAAAAAAATTCGCATAATAGCTAGAGAGATAAGAAAGTCTTCCTCAGTGATCAATGCAAAGAAATAGAGGAAAACAATAGAATGGGAAAGACTAGACATCTCTTCAAGAAATTTAGAGATACCAAGGGAAACTTCATGCAAAGATGGGCTCGATAAAGGACAGAAATGATATGGACCTAACAGAAGCAGAAGATATTAAGAAGAGGTGGCAAGAATACACAGAAGAGCTGTCCAAAAAAATCCTTCATGACCCAGATAACCATGATGGTATGATCACTCATCTAGAGCCAGACATCCTGGAATTCAAAGTCAAGTGGGCCTTAGGAAGCATCACTATAAACAAAGCTAGTGGAGGTGATGGAATTCCAGTTGAGCTATTTCAAATCCTGAAAGATGATGCTGTGAAAGTGCTGCACTCAATATTCCAGCAAATTTGGAAAACTCAGCAGTGGCCACAGGACTGGAAAAGGTCAGTTTTCATTTCAGTCCCAAAGAAAGGCAATGCCAAAGAATGCTCAAACTACCACACAATTGCACTCATCTCAGACACTAGCAAAGTCATACTCAAAATTCTCCAAGCCAGGTTTCAACAATACATGAACTGCGAACTTCCAGATATTCAAGCTGCTTTTAGAAAAGGCAGAGAAACCAGAGATCAAATTACTAACATCTGTTGGAGAACCAAAAAAACAAGAGTGTTAAGAAAAACGTCTATTTCTGCTTTATTGACTATGCCAAAGCCTTTGACTGTGTGGATCACAACAAACTGTGGGAAATTCTTCAAGAGACAGGAATACCAGACCACCTGATCTGCCTCCTGACAAATCTGTATGAGGTCAAGAAGCAGCAGTTAGGACTGGACATGGAACAACAGACAGGTTCCAAATCAGGAAAGGAGTACATCGAGGTGGTATATTGTCACCCTGCTTATTTAACTTATATGCAGAGTACATCATGAGAAATTCTGGGCTGGATGAAGCATAAGCTGCAATCAAGATTGCCAGGAGAAATATCAATAATCTCAGATATGCAGATGATACCACCCTTATGACAGAAAGTGAAGAACTAAAGAACCTCTTGATGAAAGTGAAAGAGGAGAGCGAAAAAGCTGGCTTAAAGCTCAACATTCAGAAAACTAAGATCATGGCATCTGGTCCCATCACTTCATGGCCATTAGATGGGGAAACAATGGAAACAATGGCAGACTTTATTTTTTTAGGCTTCAAAATCACTGCAGATAGTGACTTCAGGCATGAAATTAAAAAAAAATGCTTGCTCCTTGGGAAAAAAGACTATGACAAACCCAGAGAGCATATTAAAAAGCAGAGACATTACTTTGCCAACAAAGGTCCATTCTGTCAAGGCTATGGCTTTTCCAGTAGTCATGTATGGATGTGAGAGTTGGACTATAAAGAAAGCTGAGTGCTGAAGAATTGCTGCTTTTGAACTGTGGTGTTGGAGAACACTCTTGAGAGTCCCTTGGACTGCAAGGAGATCAAGGCAGTCCATCAAAAAGGAAATAAATCCTGAATATTCATTGGAAGGACTGATACTGGTGCTGAAACTCCAATACTTTGGCCACCTGATGCGAAGAGCTGACTCATTTGAAAAGACCCTGATGCTGGGAAAGATTGAAGGCAGGAGAAGGGGATGACTGAGGATGAGATGGTTGGATGGCATCACCGACTCAATGGACATGAGTTTGAGTAAGCTCTGGGAGTTTGGTGATGGACAGGGAAGACTGGCAAGCTGCAGTCCATGGGGTTGCAAAGAGTTGGACATGACTGAGTGACTGAACTGAACTGGGAAATTTACACAGCTACTGGTTTTACTTAGGGTTCACTAGGGAAACAGGACCAACAGGATCTATCGATCTACCAATCTATCTATCTATAGATATATGTATATAGAAGCAGATTCATTAGGAAGAACTCACTTACATGATTATGGATGCAGAGAGTCCTACAGTCTGACATCTGCAAGGTGAGGACTCACAAAACCTGAAGGACTGAGAACCAGGGGGTCAATGGTACAAATCTGTGTCCTAAGGCTCAAGAACTAGGAATTTTGATGTCTGAAAGCAAAAGAAAGATTTCCCAGCTTTAAGCAGAGATCAAGTTTGCTCATTCTCCACCTTTTTTTTTTCTATTCAAACCCCCACTGGATTGGATGATGCCTATTTGCATTGGTGGGGGATGATCTTCAGTCTACTGATTCAAATGCCAATCTCTTCCAGAAACAACTTCACAGATACACCCAGAAATGATATTTTACCTGTTATCTGAACATCCCTTAGCCCTGTCAAGCTGACACAAAAAATTTAACAGCTACATTGAGAAATATGCACAGGCAAGTGGCAGGAAGTGAGGATTCTAAATATGACTGCAGTGGCCCATGTTTCGAGGGCCTATACAATGTCAGGGACTGATAAGAAGCAATCTTATCTTGTGAAATCGTCTAAATAAGGATTTTAGATTAGTTTCACAATAATGACTTAATTAGAAATTTGGTTCTTATATGTAACATGAGAGTCATCTAACGTTCTAAGTTCAGTGTTTGTTGCTCTAAGTCCTGCATACGCTTTTCTATCTTTAGTAGATGGCTGGTCCTTGGCCTCCATTTAGCACAATCAAAGAGCAGGAAAAGAAATCTCCACAATACCGAAAACAGAGTATAAATCATTACATAGAAAATAAGTCAGTGTTCCCCCTAACTTTCTGCTGAAGGTTTCATAAACCTTTAACATGTTATCTGTCACCCTCAGTATGTATGCTGGTTGACACTATCCTCTAAAGCTTCCAAATGTTCCACATTCTCTTTGGAGGGAATGAAGAGATTGACACAGGCCCACTAAGAATGACAGATTTGGAATTAAACAGATACCTCCTTGCCATAATCAAAATAATATGGAGAGTGCTATGAAATGAATTAGTAGGTTGTTGGGTGGGATTTTTTTCAAAATATGCTAAATGAATTCTTAGGTGTTTACTAGCTACAACAGGCTGGGATATAACATGTAAGATGCTATTTAAAATCTGCAGATAACTAACAGGTGAATAATTTCATTCCACCAAAATTTAATTATGGTATCCAGAGACCAGTGTTTGCAGCATATTAAAACATTCATATTTTCCTAAAAAGAGATTTGATTAAAGGATAACAGATTTCACCAGAGTATGCTGTGGAGACACAAAACGTCAAATGTTAATAATGAATGTTTATCTATGATAGTTTAATAGTTTTCTCTGGAGGCTATTTTAATTAGCTACAGTAGTTCATAGGTTAGTATGTAATTTTTTTCTAAAGTGCATTAAGACCTTGTGATTATAATGACTTCCATCATATCAGGTCACTTCCTCTGAGGCCCTGTAAAGAACCAGATGTTCTCCTTTTCACCTGTGCTTTTGCACTTGAATCCTGTATGACTGTGCTCCTGAGTGTAAATTCTCTGGGGAAGATACAGAGCCATCAATATAAAATGTCATGCCTCGGATTTCCTCCCTAGTCTATGACAAATACAAGTCATTTGGAAATGTATGGCAGTGTCAATGACAATTAGGAAACCTTTTGTTCCACCATAAAGGTATATCATATTTGATTCCTCGATAATTATGTAGCTATTGTTTATAAGGAAATTTATTCTAAGTCAATTCATATATGTAAAATAATACTTTTATTATTTATATTAATGAGGGATTGGGGGCAGGAGGAGAAGGGGATGACAGAGGATGAGATGGCTGGATGGCATCATCGACTCAACGGACATGAGTTTCTGTGAACCCCGGGAGTTGGTGATGGACAGGGAGGCCTGGCATGCTGCGATTCATGGGGTCGCAAAGAGTCGGACACAACTGAACTGAACTGAACTGAATATAAATTACAGAATGGAGTACAGAATGAAGCAGGGCAAAGGCTAATCGAGTTTTGCCAAGAGAACTCACTGGTTATAGCAAACACCCTCTTCCAACAACATAACAGAAAACTCTACACATGGACATCACCAGATAGTCAACACCGAAATCAGATTGATTATATTCTTTGCAGCCAAAGATGGAGAAGCTCTATACAGTCAGCAAAAACAAGATCAGGAGCTAACTGTAGCTCAGATCATGAACACCTTATTACCAAATTCAGGCTTAAACTGATGAAATTAGGGAAAACCACTAGACCATTCAGATATGACCTAAATCAAATCCCTTACGATTATACAGTGGAAGTGAGAAATAGATATAAGGGACTAGATCTGATAGACGGAGCGCCTGATGAACTAAGGACAGAATTTTGAGACACTGTGCAGGAGACAGGGATCAAGGCCATTTCCAAGAAAAAGAAATGCAAAAAAGCAAAACGACTATCTGAGGAGACCTTAAAAATAACTGTGAAAAGAAAAGAAGTGAAAAGCAAAGGAGAAAAGGAAATATATACCTATATGAATGCAGAGTGCCAAAGAATAGCAAGGAGAGATAAGAAAGCCTTCCTCAGTGATCAATGCAAAGAAATAGAGGAAAACAATAGAATGGGAAAAACTAGAGATCTCTTCAAGAAAATTAGAGATACCAAGGGAACATTTCATGCAAAAATAGGCTCAATAAAGGACAGAAATTACAGGGTCCTAACAGAAGCAGAAGATAGTAAGAAGAGATGGCAAGAATACACAGAAGAACTGTACAAAAAAGATCTTCATGACCCAGATAATCATGATGGTGTGATCACTCACCTAGAGCCAGATATCCTGGAGTGTGAAGTTAAGTGGGGCTCAGGAAGAAGCATCACTAAGAACAAAGCTAGTGGAGGTGAGGGAATTCCAGTCGAGCTGTTTCAAATTCTGAAAGATGATGCTGTGAAAGTGCTGCACTCAATATTCCAGCAAATTTGGAAAACTCAGCAGTGTCCACAGGACTGGAAATGGTCAGTTTTCATTCCAATCCCAAAGAAAGGCAATGCCAAAGAATGTTCAAACTGCCGCACAATTGCACTCATCTCACAAACCAGCAAAGTCACACTCAAAATTCTCCAAGCCAGGCTTCAGCAATACGTGAACCATGAACTTTCAGATGTTCAAGCTGGTTTCAGAAAAGGCAGAGGAACCAGAGGTCAAATTGCCAGCATCTGCTGAATTATTGAAAAAGCAAGAGTTCCAGAAAAACATCTATTTCTGCTTTATTGACTACACCAAAGTCTTTGACTATGTGGATCACAATAAACTATGGAAAATTCTGAAAGAGATGGGAATACCAGACCACCTGATCTGCCTCTTGAGAAATCTGTATGCAGGTCAGGAAGCAACAGTTAGAACTGGACATGGAACAATAGACTAGTTCCAAATAGGTAAAGGAGTGCGTCAAGGCTGTATATTGTTACCCTGCGTATTTAACTTATATGCAGAGTACATCATGAGAAACACTGGGCTGGAAGAAGCAGAAGCTGGAATCAAGATTGCTGGAAGAAATATCAATAATCTCAGATATGCAGATGACACCACCCTTATGGCAGAAAGTGAAGAACTAAAGAGCCTCTTGATGAAAGTGAAAGAGGAGAGTGAAAAAGTTGGCTTAAAGCTCAACATTCAGAAAACTAAGATCATGGCATCCTGTCCCATCACTTCATGGCAAATAGATGGGGAAAGAGTGGAAACAGTGGCAGACTTTATTTTTTTTTGGCAGGGGGCTCCAAAATCACTGCGGATGGTGATTGCAGCCATGATATCAAAAGTCATTTACTCCTTGGAGTAAGCTTTTGAGACTATTGAGAGTCCCTTGGACTGCAAGGAGATCAAACCAATCCATCCTAAAGGAGATCAGTCCTGAGTGTTCACCGGAAGGACTGATGTTGAAGCTGAAACTCCAATACTTTGGCCATCTGATGTGAAGAACTGAGTCATTTGAAAAGACCCTGATGCTGGGAAAGATTGAAGGCAGGAGGGAAAGAGGACAACAGAGGATGAGATGGTTGGATGGCATCACTATCTCAATGGACATGAGTTTGAGTGAACTCCGGGAGTTGGTGATGGACAGGGAGGCCTGGCGTGCTGCAATCCATGAGGTTGCCAAGAGTCAGACATGACTGAGAGACTGAACAGAACTGAACGCCTTTGAAGGAAAGTTATGACCAAGTTAGACAGCATATTCTAAAGCAGAGACATTACTTTGCCAACAAAGGTCCATCTAGTCAAGGGTATGGTTTTTCCAGTAGTCATGTATGGATGTGAGAGTTGGACTATAAAGAGACCTGAGCACCAAAGAATTGATGCTTCTGAACTGTGGTGTTGGAGAAGACTCTTGAGTGTCCCTTGGACTGCAAGGAGATCCAACCAGTTCATCCGAAAGGAAATCAGTCCTGAATGTTCATTGGAAGGACTGATGTTGCAGCTGAAACTCCAATAATTTGGCTGCCTGATTCAAAGAGTTGACTCATTTGAAAAGACCCTGATGCTGGGAAATATTGAAGGTGGGAGGAGAAGGTAATGACAGAGGTTGAGATGGTTGGATGGCATCACCGATTCAATTGACATGAATCTGAGTAACCTCCAGGAACTGGTGATGGACAGGGAGGCCTGGCATGCTGTAGTCCATGGGGTTGCAAAGAGTTGGATGCGACTGAGTAACTGAACTGAACTGAATATAAATTATATATATATAACTTAAATATATATAATTTTATTCAGAAGTGTTTTTCATTCTGGACAAGATACAGTGATGTTGACAAAGACTATATTTGATATTGTTCTATTTTGCTATGACACAAAAATGCATTTTGGAAAGTGTTGATTATGGTAAAGTAAAATCCCAGTAGCCAAATGACAAATGCCCATTCTATGTAATTGATATTACATAGGACTGAATCATTTCATTTCAAAACTATATTTTAATACTACTCTTAAAGTATACACATTATAGAACTCTTTCTCACACAGTATCTAAACTTTCATAATACTCTCTTCTGGATATTTCTATCACCGAAAGAGTACAGATGCTCGGGCATAGGCAAATGGCCATGTTTGTATATTTTGTATCCTTTGTGATATTTTTAATCTAAATATAAACAACTACTTTTTAAAGACTTAAGGGGCTTGAGCTTAGTGATATCATAAGTTTGTATTCCAGAAGACTGCGAGAAAGGAAAGATAAGGGACCTAAAGCCTGAAAGGTAACCAACAATTGTTGATAAGGAGATCTTCTGGCTAGTAATCTGAGAACAGTGAGTTGGATTTGACATTGACAATATGTAAAACTAAATGTTATTGTGATTTAATGTGAGGCATATCTGGTTTAAGAATGGTTTTACAAGAAAAGTCTACTTGGTAAATTTACTCCCAGAATGTTTTGAATACCAATACCAACTAAAAAAATTTCTCAATGCAAAAGAGACAATCTTAGTCAAAATAATTCACCAAAAAATTCAAATTTTAAATCATAGATCAGAAAGATAACATAAATTATTGAGTCCAATATTTCTTTTCTCCTATTGAGCTTCCCCACCCGTATATCCAAATACAATTTACACTTCAGTAAACTAAGTGAGCCTGCAGAGACTAAGTCTAAGTGACTTGCTTAACAAAGACAATGATTTGTGGCAAATGGCTAACTGCATTCAAATTCCAGCTTTATCACTTACTATCTGTATAATCTGCCACATGTTACTTAACCTTTTCTGTGCCTCAGGTGGCTCACCTGAAAAATGGGAACAGTAGTAGCACATAACTCATAGAACTGTTCTGAGGAGCTAACCTGTGTAATCTGTTTAGCACAGTGCCTGGCATATAGTAAGTGTTCAATGAATGTTGTTGGTGTTCAGTTGCTAAGTCATAGTTGACTCTTTGTGATCCCATGGACTGCAGGCTTCCCTGTCCTTCATTATCTCCAGGAGTTTGCTCAAACTCATGTCCATTGAGTTGGTGATGCCATCGAATCATCTCATCCCCTGCCATCCCTTTCTCTTCTTGCCCTCAATCTTTCCCAGCATCAGGGTCTTTTCCAATGAGTCAGCTCTTTGCATCAAGTGACCAATGTATTGGAGCTTCAGCTTCAGCATCAGTCCTTCCAATGAATATTCAGGATTGATTTGCTTAAGGATTGATTGGTTTGATCTTCTTGCTGTCCAAAAGACTCTCAAGAGTCCTCTACAGTACCACAATTCAAAAACATCTGTTCTTCAGCTCTCAGCCTTCTTTATGTACAGGTCTACTTATTCTAAATTCTAGTTCTACAAATGATTAGTTGTGTGCCCTTACTCCAAGTGGTCTGTGACATTTATCAGTTCAGTTCAGTTCAGTTCAGTTGCTCAGTTGTGTCTAACTCTTTGTGACCCCATGAATCGCAGCACGTCAGGCCTCCCTGTCCATCACCATCTCCCGGAGTTCACTCAGACTCATGTCCATCGAGTCCGTGATGCCATCCAGCCATCTCATCCTCGGTCGTCCCCTTCTCCTCCTGCCCCCAAACCCTCCCAGCATCAGAGTCTTTTCCAATGAGTCAACTCTTCTCATGAGGTGGCCAAAGTACTGGAGTTTCAGCTTTAGCATCATTCCTTCCAAAGAAATCAGAGGGCTGATCTTCAGAATGGACTGGTTGGATTTCCTTGCAGTCCAAGGCATTCTCAAGAGTCTTCTCCAACACCACACTTCAAAAGCATCAATTCTTCGGTGCTCAGCCTTCTTCACAGTCCAACTCTCACATCCATACATGACCACAGGAAAAACCATAGCCTTGACTAGATGGACCTTAGTCAGCAAAGTAATGTCTCTGCTTTTGAATATGCTATCTAGGTTGGTCATAACTTTTCTTCCAAGGAGTAAGTGTCTTTTAATTTCATGGCTGCAATCACCATCTGCAGTGATTTTGGAGCCCCCCAAAATAAAGTCTGACACTGTTTCCACTGTTTCCCCATCTATTTCTCATGAAGTGATGGGACCAGATGCAATGATCTTCGTTTTCTGAATGTTGAGCTTTAAGCCAACTTTTTCGCTCTCCTCTTTCACTTTCATCAAGAGGTTTTTAGCTCCTCTTCACTTTCTGTCATAAGGGTGGTGTCATCTGCATATCTGAAGTGATTGATATTTCTCCCAGGAAATTTGATTCCAGCTTGTGTTTCTTCCAGTCCAGCGTTTCTCATGATATACTCTGCATATAAGTTAAACAAGCAGGGTGACAATATACAGCCTTGATGCACTCCTTTTCCTATTTGGAACCAGTCTGTGGTTCCATGTCCAGTTCTAACTGTTGTTTCCTGACCTGCATACAGATTTCTCAAGAGGCAGGTTAGGTGGTCTGGTATTCCCATCTCTTTCAGAATTTTCCACAGTTTATTGTGATCCACACAGTCAAAGGCTTTGGCATAGTCAATAAAGCAGAAATAGATGTTTTTCTGGAACTCTCTTGCTTTTTCCATGATCCAGCGGATGTTGGCAATTTGATCTCTGGTTCCTCTGCCTTTTCTAAAACCAGCTTGAACATCTGAAAGTTCACGGTTCACGTATTGCTGAAGCCTGGCTTGGATAATTTTGAGCATTACTTTACTAGCGTGTGAGATGAGTGCAATTGTGCGGTAGTTTGAGCATTCTTTGGCATTGCCTTTCTTTGGGATTGGAATGAAAACTGACCTTTTCCAGTCCTGTGGCCACTACTGAGTTTTCCCAATTTGCTGGCATATTGAGTGCAGCACTTTCACAGCATCATCTTTCAGGATTTGAAACAGCTCAACTGGAATTCCATCACCTCCACTGGCTTTGTTTGTAGTGATGCTTTCCAAGGCCCACCTGACTTCACTTTCCAAGATGTCTGGCTCTAGACTAGTGATCACACTGTCATGATTATCTGGGTTGTGAAGATCTTTTTTGTACAGTTCTTCCGTGTAGTCTTGCCACCTCTTCTTAATATCTTCTGCTTCTGTTAGGTCCATACCATTTCTGTCCTTTATCGAGCCCATCTTTGCATGAAATGTTCCCTTGGTAGCTCTAATTTTCTTGAAGAGATCTCTAGTTTTTCCCATTCTGTTGTTTTCCTCGATTTCTTTGTATTGATTGCTGAAAAAGGCTTTCTTATCTCTTCTTGTTATACTTTGGAACTCTGCATTCAGATGCTATATCTTTCCTTTTCTCCTTTGTTTTTCGCCTCTCTTCTTTTCACAGCTATTTGTAGGGCCTCCCCAGACAGCCATTTTGCTTTTTTGCATTTCTTTTCCATGGGGATGGTCTTGATCCCTGTCTCCTGTACAATGTCACGAACCTCACTCCATAGTTCATCAGGCACTCTATCTATCAGATCCAGGCCCTTAAATCTATTCCTCACTTCCACTGTATAATCATAAGGGATTTGATTTAGGTCCTACCTGAATGGTCTAGTGGTTTTCCCTACTTTCTTCAATTTAAGTCTAAATTTGGCAATAAGAAGTTCATGATCTGAGCCACAGTCAGCTCCCAGTCTTGTTTTTGTTGACTGTATAGAGCTTCTCCATCTTTGGCTGCAAAGAATATAATCAATCTGATTTCGGTGTTGACCATCCGGTGATGTCCATGTGTAGAGTCTTCTCTTGTGTTGTTGGAAGAGGGTGTTTGCTATGACCAGTGCATTTTCTTGGCAAAACTCTATTAGTCTTTGCCCTGCTTCATTCTGCATTCCAAGGCCAAATTTGCCTGTTACTCCAGGTGTTTCTTGACTTCCTACTTTTGCATTCCAGTCCCCTATAATGAAAAGGACATCTTTTTTGGGTGTTAGTTCTAAAAGTTCTTGTAGGTCTTCATAAAACCGTTCAGCTTCAGCTTCTTCAGCGTTGATGGTTGGGGCATAGACTTGGATAACTGATTATTGAATGGTTTGCCTTGGAGACGAACAGAGATCATTCTGTCGTTTTTGAGATTGCATCCAAGTACTGCATTTCGGACTCTTCTGTAGACCATGATGGCTACTCCATTTCTTCTGAGGGATTCCTGCCCGCAGTAGTAGATATAATGGTCATCTGAGTTAAATTCACCCATTCCAGTCCATTTTAGTTCGCTGATTCCTAGAATGTCGACGTTCACCCTTGCCATCTCTTGTTTGACCACTTCCAATTTGCCTTGATTCATGGACCTCACATTCCAGGCCTATGCAATATTGCTCTTTACAGCATCGGATCTTGCTTCTATCACCAGTCACATCCACAACTGGGTGTTGGTTTTGCTTTGGCTCCATCCCTTCATTCTTTCTGGAGCTATTTCTCCATTGATCTCCAGTAGCATATTGGGCACCTACCGACCTGGGGAGTTCCTCTTTTGGTATCCTATCATTTTGCCTTTTCACACTGTTCATGGGGTTCTCAAGGCAAGAATACTGAAGTGGCTTGCCATTCCCTTCTCCAGTGGACCATGCTCTGTCAGACCTCTCCACCATGACCCTCCCGTCTTGGGTTGCCCCACAGGCATGGCTTGGTTTCATTAAGTTAGACAAGGCTGTGGTCCTAGTGTGATTAGATTGACTAGTTTTCTGTGAGTATGGTTTCAGTGTGTCTGCCCTCTGATGCCCTCTTGCAACACCTCCCATCTTGGGTTTCTCTTACCTTGGGCATGGGGTATCTCTTCACGGCTGCTCCAGCAAAGCACAGCCGCTACTCCTTACCTTGGACGAGGGGTATCATCTTACCTCCGCAGTTCCTGACCTTCAACGTGGGTCCTCTAGGCTCTCACTGCTCCTCGGGATGCTCCTCCCAGCGTCAGGCCCTGGCCTCAGGCTTGGGGTAGCTCCTCAGGGTCACCGCCCTTGGCCTTGGGTGGGAGGTGGCTTCTCCCGGCCATCCCTGACCTCGGACATGGGGTGTCTCCTCCCGGCCGCCCCTGACCTCTGACGCAGGGTAGCTTGGCCGCCGCCCTGACCTCGGACGCGGGTTTTCAGTCCCCTGTGAGAGTGTTTCTCTTTTCCCTATCTTTTACCAGATCTATCCCTGCCCCACTAAGCGCAGGCAGCGGTGTCGAGCCGGCGCACTAAGTGCGGCCGAGAGGAGCTACCCTGCGTCCGAGGTCAGTGGCGGCCGGAAGGAGCTACCCCGCGTGACATTTATCACGATCTGCCTTGTACAGTTGTTTATTGTCTATCTTCTCCACTGGATATATAAATCCAGGATTACAGGTACTAGATATGAAGTATATTAATACTTAATGCACTGTTTAATAATAATTAATGAATTATGTGCTGTCCATCATGTTTTAGGTGCTCAAGAATGCTTTTTATTATAAACCTCTGTGTGTGTGTGTGTGTGTGTGTGTGTGTGTGTGTTAGGCATTCAGTTGTGTCCGACTCTTTGCGATTCCATGGACTAGTAGCTTCCCAGGCTCCACTGTCCTTGGAATTCTCCAGGTAAGAATACTGGAGTGGGTAGCCATTCTCTTCTCCGGGGGATCTTTCCAACCCAGGGATCAAACCCGGGTCTCCTCATTGCAGGCTGATTCTTTACTGTCTGAGCCACACAGGGAAGCCCATTATTATAATCACAACCCTTAACAGGGTTCTTAAGAGGATTAGATGAGAGAATGCAAGTGAATATGTTACAAGGTAGAGACTGCCAGCCTGTGAACTCAGAAGGGCAAGTACTTAATAAATGTGGGTTCTTATGATTGTTGCTATCACTATAAGCCTAAAATCTAGACAGTGGCAGAAATGCAACTGCAACTAAGTTTTCCTAGTTCCTCACTGAATATTTTGGCAATGCTATCAATACATATATATATCATATCTATCTATCTATCTATATATATACACACATAAATACATATATATGGACAGCATAAAAATCTCAGTCCTTAATGTTAGAAAGTATTCTGTGATGTTAGTTTGCAGCTGAGGCTATTGCCTGGCAACAAAATCTGAGGACAAGATTGTAAACTGAGGTCAAGGTTGATCTAATTCTTCTCACATACAAAATCGGACACGACTGAGCGACTGAACTGAACACTTTTTTTTTGGCTTGGACAGCATTACAATGAAATCAAATAGGTGAGGTGGCCAACATTTTAAAGTAAAGAGATTTTCATATAAGTTATCAGAATTTTGGTCTTTCTGGAAAAAATTAGAAAGGAGGCACACAAGGCTGGCACCCCCACCTGGCAACAACTCAGTGGCTTCACAGAGGGGGCTCCGCCTTCTGCGGGGGTACATGCCTTTCAGTTTACATATGATCTCTGCAGGTGTTGGGGACCCTGATTTGGAATTAATAAGATTTAAGTCATCTGAATGTCTTTGTTAGTAATCATTGTGACCCACATAAGCAACACCTTTTTGCTGCAGCAAAGATTTTTATTTCTGTTGCCTTTTTCATCATTCCTCACCTTGCTCGTGTTTTATGCAGCATCTGATAGCAAGTGTCAAGAGAAATTTAAAATTATAGCTCATTTACTCTGGTTAAACATAAGGAAGGAAAAGCAATTACCAGAGTAAAATGATGGAATTAAAGATTCTTCTTGCAACCTACGTAGGTATTTAGTGTTTGATGAGTGCTGGAAAAGATAAATACATTTTTCAAGGAGGACTGTATCAATCTGCAATCATGAATGAAAGACTCTGAACATGATTTAGATATCAAACATATGGTTTGCAAACACAATCAATCTTTCTCTAAGCAGTCAGAGTTAGTTGACAATATACTGTACCTCTTTTTGTTTCTAAATTGGAAAATGCTTTTTTAGTGGTGAATAAATTTCCTGTACCAACAGACTTTTTTTTCTAAGGAAATATGCTGCAAGATAGATGGTGCTTTAGAAGATACCATGCAGATGGTCTGTAGAAAAATCTTATAAATATAATCCCATATAAACAGAGTAAATGCATTCTTCATATGAGGATAAAATGTTAATTAGTTTAGCTTAATTACAGATTTGCTACATGCTAGAAGTTTAAATTTAATGGATTGGTGATTCAATTTGATAGATCATAAAAAATAACTATAAGCATGTTACTGGCTGTTTTGCTGACTAACTTAACACGGATGTCCCGTGTATCTTTAATTCAACTCTGGCTCAAAATGTACCTTATTCTTAAAGGAGCCCATCAGATAATCAAACATATCTAACTCACGCTAACAAAGGCTATGTACATCAAACTTTCTTTAAAACTGATCATACAGCCCTTTTACTATCTTTCACAATGGATTCATAAGAGATAGTTACAAAGCAGTAGAGAGTTCTCTATGCAACAACGCAAATTTCAAGAATGTTGCTGTAATTTTGTTCTCAAAAATTTGAAGGAGTATGATTTTAGGAGTGGACTGTAGTTATTCTGCATTTTTTTAATGCAGGTAAAATAGAAAAGAAAAACAGGGAAGAACTACCAACCACATCACAAAGAGACTGATGAGGAAACTTTTGATTCAACAGCACCTTAAGTTATTGGAGGGTTTCTCAGGTGGCTCAGTAGTAAAGAATCCACCTGCCAATGCAAGGAGATGTGGGAGATGTGGGTTTGATCCTTGGGTCAGGAAGATCCCCTGGAGGAGGAAATGGCAACCTACTCCAGTATTCTTGCTGGGAGAACTCCATGGACAGAGGAGCCTGGCAGGCTACAGTGATGGGGTCACAAAGAGTCAAAATGACTGAATGACTGAGCACACATCCAAGATGTTGGAATGAGTTATTTAATGTATAATAGAATCTCTTTCTCAGATTATGAAAGATATTAGCATGGGCTGATTAATTGCCATTTTGTTGCAGTGCTGGAGATTAGACCAGAGCAGCTTAAGGAGTACCTTTCAAGAATGATTATACTTCAAAACTTCTCTGTAGCTAGCCTACTGAACTTTCATTGTTCATACTTGCACTAACCCAAGGTATCCCTTCCTCCTCACCTACTTATTTCTTTCTCATTCTAACAAGCATGCAATTTGACATCAACAGAGATTTCAGCAAAAATAAAAAATAGAAAAGAGAATAACTTAAATACTGATATAAATTATTTGTGCTGCTTTACTTGGTCAAGTCCTGATAGTTTATGAAGTTCTGTTATCAAATAATTTTATGAAAGAAAACTAAAGACTTATGACCAAAAAATATAGCATCACCTCAGATACAAATAAGTACAGTACTTCTTCTATATTAACTAAGAAACACAGAGAAAAGTGGATCAAGACTATTTCCAAAAGCAAGGGCTAAGACATGAGGACCTTTCTTCAATTTTCATCAAAATTTCTGCCAGTGTTCTCCCTGAATCATTAAAAAAATGATTTATGTGTATTTATGGGTGACCATGAATATCATGGCATCTGGTCCCATCACTTCATGGGAAATAGATGGGGAAACAGTGGAAACAGTGTCAGACTTTATTTTGGGGGGCTCCAAAATCACTGCAGATGGTGATTGCAGCCATGAAATTAAAAGACGCTTACTCCTTGGAAGAAAAGTTATGACCAACCTAGATAGCATATTCAAAAGCAGAGATATTACTTTGCCAACTAAGGTCCATCTAGTCAAGGATATGGTTTTTCCAGTAGTCACGTATGGATGTGAGAGTTGGACTGTGAAGAAGGCTGAGCGCCGAAGAATTGATGCTTTTGAACTGTGGTGTTGGAGAAGACTCTTGAGAGTCTCTTGGACTGCAAGGAGATCCAACCAATCCATTCTGAAGGAGATCAGTCCTGGGATTTCTTTGGAAGGAATGATGCTAAAGCTGAAGCTCCAGTACTTTGGCCACCTCATGTGAAGAGTCGACTCATTGGAAAAGACTCTGATGCTGGGAGGGTTTGGGGGCAGGAGGAGAAGGGGACAACAGAGGATGAGATGGCTGGATGGCATCACTGATTCGATGGACGTGAATCTGAGTGAACTCACGGAGTTGGTGATGGACAGGGAGGCCTGGCGTGCTGTGATTCATGCGGTCTCAAAGAGTTGGACATGACTGAGTGACTGAACTGAACTGAAAGGATTTATATTTCAGTTAAATTTATTTGTCATTGAATTATTTTATACTTATAAAAACATTACATTAAAAAGGAGAACCCAACTCTATCTTCCTATGTATATTGTTTTTCACTTTATATAGACAATTTTCATAAGATTACTTAATTTTACAAGTCTTCTGGTGAGTAATAGTTGGTTTTCCCTCCTATTTCTTGTGAAAACTCATTCACAGCTTTTAAAAATTTCATTAAATTTTTTTCTAAACATCATTGACATTGTATTTGTGCAGGTGTATTTTGAAAAGACTTATGAATGTACTTGTTTGTTGCACAGTAATTTTAAAATTTGCTTTCAATACATAAATCTAAGGAGGTTGTGTCTTCATTTTTCTTTTAGAATAGAAAGTGATCAGGTATTTTCGATGATTAAAAAGCTAATAAAAAAATCAAGTAAAAAATTATCACAGAATCCATTTTTCTTTCATTTAACATAACTACATAGGTAAATTTAGATGTTAGACTAATACATTTAAAATATTTTCTCATAAATGATATAGTTGTTACTGTTGTTTAAGTGGTCTCCAACTCTTTTGCAACCCCATGGGCTATAGCCCACTAGGCTCCTCGGTCCATGGGATTTCCCAGGTAAGAATACTGGAGTGGGTTGCCATTTCCTTCTCCAGAGGATCTTCCCAACCCAGGGATTGCACTCTCATCTCCTGCACTGCAGGTGTATTCTTTACCACTAAGCTGTATGGGAAGCCTCATAAATAATACTCTAGGAGGTATATATACAAGCAAGTAATCAGTAGTCCAATAAAATAAACATAATCTGTAGAGTAGGGAATTAGTAAATTATTTTAGAGATAAACTGAAATCAAATTTGAAAGTATCTGAGAAGAGTTCTTTTTCTACTGAAGGCCTGAAGGAAATGAGGCAGATAAAAATGTGAACATCTGGGCCTAAAAGGATTTTGTTAAGTGGAAGAAACAAGAGTGTTAAATGCTTTTTTGTCGTTGTTCAGTCTCTAAATCATGCTCCACACTTTGCAACCCCATGGACTGCAGCATACCAGGCTCCTCTATCCTTCACTATGTCCCCAAGTTTGCTCAAATTCATGTCCACTGAGTCAGTGACGCTGTCTGACCATCTCATCCTCTGCCACCCCTTTCTCCTTTTGCCTCCAATCTTTCCCGACAACAGGGTCTTCTCCCATGGGTTGGCTCTTCGCATCAGCTGGCCAGAATATTGGAGCTTCAGCCTCAGCATCAGTCCTTCCAATGACTATTCAGGGTTGATTTCCTTCAGGATTGACTGGTTGGTCTCCTTCCTGTCCAAGGGACTCTTGAGAGTCTTCCCCAGCACCACAATTTGAAAGCATTAACTCTTCAATTTCCACTTTTCCTCCTTCTGTTTGCCATGAAGTGATGAGATAGGATGCCATGATCTCAGATTTTTTAAAATGCTTAACCTACATTATTAATTTACGTTTCACAACAGACTAATCTACAAGGTATTATAGTCTACATGTTGCTGATTGGGAAGCTACCAACAAATCAGAGATATTATATTATTTGATCGTGATTATATACCTCCCAAGGGGCTGAGGTTGGATTTGAACCCCATATTTTGGTCCTACACTGTTGAGTCTTCTTTCTCCCCACGCTTACTACTTATGTTTAGATGTTTGGGGAACTGGTATAGTGAAGGCCTTATGTAGCAAGATGATTTACGAAGATACTCATTTGTGTTGTTTTTCTCCCCGAGCAAGCTCTTCTGCTTTCTCCATCAACAGGCAGATAAACCTAGTCTCCACTTCCTTGTCTCAGAGGTCTCTGTGGAAGTCTAGGTTCAGAGGGGCTCCCAGGCCTACTGAAGCCTCTGAAGTCCAACAAGTCGAGAGCGTGAAGAGCACAGGACAGGCTGGCCATGAAGTCATAAGATACGCCAGCTCCCATCTTTAGCTCCAACAGAATGCTGCTAGGCTTTTCTCTGCACCACCTTGCGTTCAGAAAAGCCATGTTCCTTTCCATATGCCCCCACCATTTTGGAGGCTTTTAGAGAGAGGAAGATGTTTCCTAACTGATTCAGTGGTAAAGAATCCGCCTGTCAATGCAGGAGAATGCAGGAGAATGCAGGAGATGTATGGGACGTGGGTTCAATCCCTGGGTTGGGAAGATCCCCTGGACAAGGAAATGGGAACCCACTCCAGTATTCTTGCTTGGAGAATTCCATGGACAGAGGAGGCTGGCGGGCTGCCATCCACGGGGTTACAAAAGAGTTAGACATGACTGAGAGACTGAAAAACAAGAGAGAGGAAGAGAAAAAAATAAAGGACAGAGTATGAATTCATTTTCTATTGCTTCCATAACATATTACCATAAGTTTAGCAACTTAAAGTAACACATTTTCTAATCCAGTTCTGAGGCCAGATGTCAGACAGGGCCTCTCTAGGCTAACATCAGCGTCAGCAGGACTGTATTCCTTGCTGGACGCTCTAGAGGAATATTTGCTTTCTTGCTCATTCAGGTTGCAGTCAGAATTCAGTTCTTTGCAATTGTAGGACTGAGGTCTCCATTCCCTTTCTGTCTGAAAACTAAGTTATTCAGGACTTCTAGATGCAGCCAGAAATCCTTGGTCCCATTTCTTCACTTTCAAAGCTTCAAGAAAGAAAGTGAAGTCGTTCAGTCATGTCCAACTCTTTGCAACCCCATGGACTGCAGCCTACCAGGCTCTTCTCTCCATGGGATTTTCCAGGCAAGAGTACTGGAGTGGGTTGCCATTTCCTTTTCTAGGGGACCTTCCCGACCCACGGATCGAACCCTGGTCTCCCACATTGTAGGCAGACGCTTTTATCATCTGAGCCACCGGGAAGTCCCAAAGCTTCAACTGTAGGTTAAATCTTCTATTTTAAATCTGTCCTGCCTCTTCTTCCATCATATCTGTCTGACAAAATTTTCTGTCTTCCTCTTCTTACTTATGTGAGCCTACTTTTAAGGGCCCATGTTATTACCTTTGGCCCATCTGAATAAAAGAGTTTAATCTCCCTATTTTAATGTTTATAATCTTAATTCCACGGAAAAATCCTTTTGCCATGTAATATAAAATATTCACAGTTTCCAGAAATTAGGGCATCAACATCTTTAGGGATCATTATTCTGCCTACCACAGGGTATTTTGCCTTAATATAGTTTAAATTATTGTACAGGTCCATAGTTACTGTGTTCTACTAAGCCTACTTTTTTTTTCTTATGTTGGAGGAGGGCAATCATGAGGAAAATTAATCATCTCTGAAAAAGACGAAGTGATGAAGCCCATTTTCTCTCTGTATTTGAATGCACATCTGAATTGTGATTCCATTACTTTAGAACAGAGAAATAGTTTTTAAACAGATTAATCTTGCAGAATATGGACCTCCTAACTCATACGCTCTATTTGCTACTGCTGAAAAATAATTCTAATTTTAAAAGGCTACGTTGGCTTTAAAAATAAGTTTATAATAGAAATGATTGCTTCTCATAGTACCATAACTATAGGCATTATTATACTATAAATATCATTGCTATGAGACCAACCCATGCTCCTACAGCCTTAAATAATACATGGGTCTTTCAGAGTTTCCAGACAACGTTTTGAGAAACAATCCTTGATGGTTGTAATTTTGGGACTTCCAAAGCTGGCTGAGGTTCTAGGGTTGTTGTCCTGACGGATGATCAGTTACCAGAAGTGCAGCTGGCTTCACAGAATTCCCCTGATATTTCATATTAGTTATTAATATTCTATGATTTAGACATCTATTGAGCATTTCCAATAACACAGTTCCCGGAATAATGGACCCTCTCCCCAGATCCTTTATACTAAATCCATTGAACACTAACCTATCTTATTGAGGCCTAATCGCAATATCCCATTTTGAATTCCAAGCAATGGAATTGGACTAAAGGGAACAAGTCCATTAATGATGTGGTTGAAATCATTTCAGTGGCAAGTATCTAGTAGACTCAGGAACTGAGACCTTGTCTGAGCATCTACCAATAACCAGGGCCTAATGGGGAAATAAATTTGGGAGAGGCCTGGGGAATTCTGGTGGGTGGAGATTTTTGGATCTGGGTGTCATGGCCTTGCCTGTGTGTGCACTTTTGCTTTGGGTACTTTAATCTTTGTATTTCACTTTCCTCACGGCTGTTGTATGATTGTGCACTCTCTAAAATTGGTCATAGTTTATAAGCATTAATGAACATTTTTTATTTCTTTATGTGTTGTGCGTGCTTGTGCTTAGTCACTCAGTCATGTCCAACTCTTTGTGACCCTTTGATTGTAGCCCGCCAAACTTCTCTGTCCATGGGATTTCTTATGCAAGAATACTGGAGTGTGTTGACATTGTCCTTCTCCAGGGGATCTCCCCAATCCAGGGATAGAATCTGAGTCTCCTGTGTCTCCTGAATTGCATGTGGATTCTTTACCTGCTGAGCCATAATATATTTAAATTTCTATGCAAAGTGAATAGGCTGAACTTAGCTAAGGAATAAAAGTAAGGTAGGAGGAAGATTTTGAGGGAAAGAGTGCCCAACAACTGAAACTCTGAAAACTATAATTACAAACATTTTGGGCACAATGGGACAGAAACCATGAAACTGAGCCTCTGTTATATAAATGAGGGGCAGGACCCAGTGAGTATGAGTAAAGGTAAGACAAAGTGAGGAGGGGTTGGTGGTGATGGTTAAGAGTTAGAGGAAATCTTCCCAAGTCAATCAAACAGCTCCAGGTTCAGAGATTTTCTCCACTCTTGACAATACAACTCCTAGAATGGGAAACATTGCCTTAATTCACAATTTCAACAATGCAGGAAGTCATTATTCAAATTTTCCTATAGGGTCAAGAACTCAGAGGTTGACTTCAAACTATAAAGCATTTTAAACTCCTTTTGCAGGCTTAAAGTGTTCTATACCTACATATGTTTTGGCATATATACTTGACTACATAGACAACGATTTGTATATAATTCCATTCCCAAAAGGCATGGAAGAGGCAATGCATCTTATACTCAATTGCCACCAAAGAGCACAAAGATGAATGTTTAAGTCCAGACACTGACACATCCCCCTAAATTTTCAAAGCATGGCTTGCGGTCTCAGCCCCCTGACTCCCATTCCCTGTAATGGAAATCAGGTGGCAAAACCCTAATGCAAACTCCTTGGAAATCTAGAAGACGGCATAATGATGTTCTTTGTTTTGCTATGGAAACATTTATATGGGACACAGGTTCAACTGTCCATGAAATGATGCACTAATCTCCAGAGTTCACAATGTAATTTGGAGTATATTTTCTTCTCCATGTGCATGCAATTGTGAAGGTAATTGCCACCCTGAAGGTAAAGAATGCCAAGTGTCCCTCATGTAACACACAGCTACATTCTGAACGATCTCAGAGCCAGGCATTCACATTAGGCATGCAAAGAAAACGTCCACAGAACTTGTGTGCATCTCCATGTTTTGTATGTAGTCTTTCTGGAGAACACCTGATCTTTCCTTGATAGGGTTTGTTGGTTTTCATAAACTAGTTTGTTGTGAATAATCAGTTCAATTTCTGGCCTGAATAGTATCATTGATTTAACATGATAAACCAAGAAACAGTTCTCTTCCTTCTCAAATTTATAAATTTTATTCAGATCCCATAGATGTTTAAAATCTGAAAATTAAACCAGCTTAAAGATAAAAGTGCAGACTTCAGATAAAGCTAGGGATATATTAAAAGCAATGTCAGCACCTCAGCTGTTCTTAGATCAGGCTGAGACCACAAGCTAAAGGCTCATCTATTATTTTCAGAAAGTATAATAACTCTCTTAATTTCTTTGTAAACTATGAATATTTTTAGAAATTAAAATATAATTTTTGATAAAAACAGGTGCCTACATTTTCAATGACTAACATATGATCACATTACTTAACTGTAGAAAAAATATAATAAGTAGTTTTAATCGTATTTAATCACCTTATGAGAAGTCCACAGTAACTTAACTGTTCTACGATAGCGCTTAGGGATGCAAAGTTTTATATTTTTTTCTTGTTTTAAAGTATCACTCTTTATATCTCTTCTGAACTTGACTAGGCAGTGCTCAGGGGATGTAAAAGAAGTGTAAGATGTACTTCTTCCCCATAGCATTTAGCATAGAGTAGAGTTCATTACAGGAGCTCAATAAATACTGTGCATGTATTGATTGATTGTCAGCATTCTGCTTTGTGACTCCTTTTAATATCTCAGATGCTGAAATGTCATTATCATAATCATCATAAACCTCATTTATGTGTTCATGCCATTGTTCTGGGTGCTACACAAAATGCAGCAGTGATTTCTAAAAGTACAATAACTGAAAACATGTTCACTGACCCACTAATCGGGAAAGATGGCACAGGTTGGAGGATTCACCCATACATTTAAAATTTACTGGATATATATATAACTTACTTCTAATAATTTGAAACATTTTATAGCAAAAAGTGATAAAGTTATAAAAATATCAGCACTAAAGTAAGAAATGTGTAGAAAGGTGAGAAAGTGAAGGTTTGGCTGTGAATTTCTCTACAGTCCTGGCAAGAAGAGGAATATCCTAGGCCAACCTCAATTTGACATTTTGGACTGAATAATTCTGCATTGCAGTGCTGTGCATTGTTGTCTGTTCAGCAGACAACCACTAGATGCCTGTAGTACCCCCTTCCCTCCCCTTGTGTTGTGACAACTAAAAAATGTCTCCAGAAATGGCCCTCAGTTTGAGAATCACTAACCTAGGTAATCTAATCCTCTTTATAAGGATGGAGAGAGCACAACCCAGTTCTATGGGGGTTGGGATATAAGAGAGCAATACAATTATTTTCTGACACTAATTTCTAAAGTAAATTTCAATAAACCATGAGTGATTTGATCTATAGTGTCCTCAATAACACTGGCTAATATTTCTTGGGACTAAGCCAGCTGCTAAAATTGGCATTGTGTACCCATGACCTATGAGATGGGTAGTATTGAGATCTTTATAGATAAATAAATTGAGGGTCACCAAAATTAAGCAATTTACTCAAGGTCATACTGTGAGTTGCAGAGTTAGGATTCAAACCCAAGTAATTTGAGCAGAAAGCCACCACTCAAAGTTACCAACGACAGTCTTATGGAAAGGTAAAGTAATATAATACTGCTGATTTTTGTCTAGCTCTTCTGTAAAAGCAGAGAACAGAAATATAAAGCACAAACTAGGAAGAGCAATGAACAGCTTCTCCAGAGGCTATCTGCAGTATCCACTGTCTTCAGAAGTGGCTGAGTGATAGCTGTCCATAGTGTATGTTGGTGATAATTGCTGATGATGCTGAGTTGGAGTAACAGTGAGGGAGCTGCCCTAAACTTCCTGTGATGCCTTTCTCTAATTGTCAAAACCTGTAAGTGATGAGGCTTTTTATTTGAAGTATCTTGGCACTTTCTTTCTTTCAGAGATTTTAATAATATGTTGTATCACACTGTAGAGAGAGAAGGAATCTGGAAAAGACCTTGGAATTATATCAGTCTGGTACAGAAAACTGCAGCTGTGTAACTGAACAACTATTTGACCTCTCTTATCTGAAAATGGGTATATGAGTATCACATACACACACCACACATATAACTGGACATGGAACAACAGACTGGTTCCAAATAGGAAAAGGAGTACATCAAGGCTGTATATTATCACCTGCTTATTTAACTTATATACAGAGTACATCACAAGAAACACTGGGCTGGAGGAAGCACATGATGGAATCAAGATTGCCAGGAAAAATATCAATAACCTCAGATATGCAGATGACACCACCCTTATGGCAGAAAGTGAAGAGGAACTAAAGAGCCTCTTGATGAACGGGAAAGAGCAGAGGGAAAAAGTTGGCTTAAAGCTCAACATTCAGAAAACTAAGATCATCGCCTGTGGTCCCATCACTTCATGGGAAATAGATGGGGAAACAGTGGTAAACTTTATTTTTGGGGGCTCCAAAATCACTGCAGATGGTGATTGCAGCCATAAAATTAAAAGACGCTTACTCCTTGGAAGGAAAGTTATGACCAACCTAGATAGCATATTCAAAAGGAGAGACATTACTTTGTCAACAAAGGTCCATCTCATTAAGGCTATGGTTTTTCCAGTAGTCACGTATGGATGTGAGAGTTGAACTATAAAGAAAGCTGAGCACTGAAGAATTGATGCTTTTGAAGTGTGGTGTTGGAGAAGACTCTTGAGAGTCCCTTGGACTGCAAGGAGACCCAACCAGTCAATCCTAAAGGATTGAATATTCAGTCCTGAATATTCATTGGAAGGACTGATGCTGAAGCTGAAACTCCAATACTTTGGCCACCTGATGTGAAGAACTGATTCACTGGAAAAGACCCT
Source organism: Budorcas taxicolor (assembly GCF_023091745.1). NCBI lineage: Eukaryota > Metazoa > Chordata > Mammalia > Artiodactyla > Bovidae > Budorcas > Budorcas taxicolor. Next base: position 31,483,573 of record NC_068919.1, read on the forward strand.
GATGCTGGGAAATACTGAAGGTGGGAGGAGAAGGGGACGACAGAGGATGAGGTGGTTGGATGGCATCACCAACTCAATGGACATAGGTTTGGGTGGACTCTGGGAGTTGGTGATGGACAGGGAGGCCTGGCGTGCTGCAGTTCATGGGGTCGCAAAGAGTTGGACCCGACTGAGCAAATGAACTGAACTGAGTATGTATGTGTGTGTGTGTATATATATATATATATATATATATATATATATATATATATATATAATGGGCTTCCCAGGTGGTTCAGTGATAAAGAATCCATCTGCCTAACAGGAGACATGAAAGATTTGATCCCTGGGTTGGGAAGACCCCCTGGAGAAGGAAATGGCAGCCCACTCCAGTATTCTTGCCTGGTGAGGTCCATGAACAGAGGAGCCCGGCAGGCTACAGTCCATGGGGTCTCAAAAGAGTCTGACATGACTTAGCAACTAAACAACAACAAAATGAAATATAATATATAAAGTAAGTATATAATGTATTTATTTATAGCAATCTTATAGAATTACAGACTTAGGTAATAAAAAGTATTTCTTAAAACACTAAATTGTGAAAATGCCTATATAGTACTAATACTCTTTTTTATGTGTTATTTGCTATATTTGGTCTGAGAAATTTGTGTAACTTAGTATAAAAAAAAGAAGTAGCGGTAATACTGGTGATTTCCAGGGCCATTTTTTTTTCTTGGAAAAGATATACTATCCAATGGTATATTTCCTCAGGTAGAAACAAGTTTTTAGGTTTTGTTGACTTATTAAATTTCATCCTTGGTAGCAGATATACTTGATCAGATACTGAACTCCTCCTCCCCACTCCCCTGTACTGGCCCACAAGACACACTTTCTCACTTTTCTTTCCTAATTATTAGGCTCTTGAACAGAATCAAGTGATGACTCAATGATTAGAAAGATTTATGCTGACTTGCTGAATACCCAATACATGTCTAATGTTTGACTGATTGATAATTAGTTCCCTTCCTTAGCCATTAATTTTTTCATAATTTAGTGGCTTATGAAATCTATTCAGAGAATCCCATTAGATACTCAGTTCTAAGCTGAGTCAAGCATAAACATATATATTGCGGAACATATTTTTAAGGTATCTATTTCTAATCTCACGTAGGTTAGGTATTTAACCCAACTCAGCAAGTATTTTGAGTATCTACATAGGCAATGCAGGAAATATAAGACATATATAAGATCTGATTTAGCTACTCAACACACTTACAGTTGCTAGCGTAGACAAGATATATGTGACAGGCTTGGAACATATATCTGAGTTCCAGAGGAATTCAGAAAAGGGGGAGCAAGGGGCTTCGTTGGTGGCTCAAAGGTGTAGAATCTGCCTGGTAATGCGGGAGACACGGGTTAGATCTCTGATCTAGGAAGATCCCACATACTGTGGTACAGCTAAACCTTTGGGCCACGACTATTAAGCCTGTGCTGTAGAGACTGGGGACCACACTACTGAAGCTCACATGCCCTAGAGCCCGTGCCCTTCAACGAGAGAAGATACTGCAATGAGAAGCCCCTCCACAGCTAGAGAGTAGCCCCCTTTCACCACAACTAGAGGAGAGCCAGTGCAGCAAGGAAGATCCAGCACAGTCAAAAACATTAATAAATAAAGAAACAAAATGATTTAAGAAGAAAAAGGAGAGCAAAAGTAAGGTGGAAACACTGTGAGAGGTAGAGTTGCTTGTATACATCTGTTCAAAAATTTTAAGCAATGTACACACAATGATATGATATTTATATCTCACATCCTCACATACAACACTCATGTACTCAAATTTGTATATATGTATATTTGTTGTTTGTTTTACAAAAGTGAGATTATTCTTTAAATTTTTTCCATGGGTATGCTGCTAATATGGTGTACATAGATCATTTTCATTACTTAAAAATACAAATAAAAATGTGAAAATTAGTTAAAAATGTGAATCACATGATATGAATGTGCCATAATTTAAATATTCACCATTGGTTTTCAGTTTAAGTGGGTTTCAAATTTCTTCTCCTATGAAGACTATTACAAAGAACATTCTTATTTTTCTATGCAAGCAATTCCGTAGGATATGCTTCTAAAGTGGAACTCCTGGTTCAGATGATACCCATATTTAAAAAGCATTACTGGATTTACAAGTTAGTCTTTGAAAAGTTACCCCAGTTTATAGCTCTTTGGAGGCAGAGCACTTTCCCCTACACCTGCATAAAATAGTCTTTTTTATTTTTACCAATCTAGTCAGAGAAAAAGGATACCTCCTCTTTCAAGAATGAGGTTTTTAAAATTTGAATGACAGGTAAGAAGCCGAAGCCAGGAAAATTTCTTTAGGAAATTATTATTCTAATATGACAAAATTAATCATGAGAGTGAGGAGATAGGCTATTTCGAAGCAGAGCAGTCACACCAGTAAATAGAATTAAAATGGGTTAGGAACAGGTGTGTTAAGGAATGAAATGCCCATGAAAATGAAGCACAAAATTTGCCAGTGTTTGATCAGAAAAGCACTCTTAAAAATTATTCTCACTGAAAAAGAGATTCGTAGGTCTTTCCTCTAATTTTGTCCTTTCCCTTAGGGTTCTTTTTCCTATTCTGATTCCAACTTTTACCAACTGTACTTTTTCTCCTGAGTATCCTTTGTCTCTTTTGTGCCAAAATTACACCAAAATAGAATTCCTTACCATCTGAAAGACAATGCAGATCTGAGTTAGAGTGTTAGCAGTAGGAAAGAAGAGGGGGGTTGTATACTAGAGGTTTCTGAGAATATATGATAAAAATGACAGGTTGGCTATTGAGTGTAGACTGTGAAAACAAAAGCTGTCTTGGTTACTGGCCTAAGTGACTAGAACAGTCTTGCTGAGGTTGAGAATACAATAGAAGGAAGTCTGTGGAGGAAGTTAATTCAATTTAAGGCATATTCCCTTTGAGGTGCTCCTGGTGCTGGGGTATCCACTAGGTGATATTTTGGAAATTCTGGTCAGCATTTCAGGAAATCAGTCATGCTGAAGTAATACCTTAAGTTATTTACCTGGGCATGGACATTAAGAGGAAGCAGAGAGCCAAGGTGAAAAATTTAGAAGTATCTCCCATTAATGGGTAGGCAGAGGGAGCAGAGCTGGGCTATGTAAGAAAGATTGTCAGGTAATGAGAATCCCAGGAGAATGGGGAAGATGAATTCTTTCTTTCTTCAGATTTATTGGTATATTACTGACAATTAAAAGTTGTAAACCTTGTCATTTTAATACGTGTACATTTTGAAACGATCCCTATAATCACGCTAATTAACATATCCATCACTCATAATTACTGCTTGCTTTTTTTCTCCCTTTTTCATTTCTTCCTCCCTTCCTCCTCCCTCCTTCCCCCTCTTTCTTTCTTCTTCTCTGTCAAGAACACTTAAGATATATTCTCAACAAATTTCAAGTGTACAGTAGAGTATTTTAAACTATGGTCACAGTGCTGTACATTAGATCTCTGGAATTTATATAATTATCTTGCATAACTGAAATTTTGTACCCGTTAACCAACATCTCCCTGTGGCTCCCTCTGCCCAGCTCCTGGCAGTCACCATTCTGTACTCTCCTCCTATAAGTTGGACTGCTTTAGATTCCACATATGAGTGAGATCACACAATATTTGTCTTTCTTTATCTGACTTATTGCAGTTAGCACAATGTCCTCTAGGTTCATCCATGTTGCTACAAGTGAAAAACGTTCCTTATTTTTAAAGGCAGAATAATATACCAGTGTCTGGGTATATGTGTGCATGTGTATAAAATTTTCTTTATCCACTGAAGGTGAATATTTTGTGAATCCAAGATATGAGAAGAAGCCATATAAAAAAAAAAACTGCTGAGATCTTGTAAAGTGACGATATAGAATGTCATTGCAATCTTCTGAGAGTGGTATTCAAAGAGACTGAGTTTAAAGCAGAGTTCAAATTGCTAGAGATCAATACAGTAGTAGGAAAAAACTTTTCAAAAGTTTAGCAGTAAAGGAAAAAGAACAAAAATAATTTTTAATCCCTACAATCAACACATTTGATCATTTGAAGGAAATGAATATTACTTTTTAATCAATATTTTTCTGTGCATAGTGCTCTATAATTACATTTGTTTATGTCTTTTCCTTTCTTTTGAACTTTGAGGGCAAAAAATTGAGTAACAATAATGGTACTTAACACACTTCTCTTTTTTCACAGTATTGTTTTGTTTTATTTTGTTCCCATTATACCTGACCTTAACATTTGCACCTTTCATTATGCCCTAACAGTATATGAGTGGCCCTCACACAAAACTCTTCAAAAATGTCTCTGAATATGTATGTTTTAAAAGATGCTTATTTTTGTATATATAGCTTTAATTTACATAAAATAATATCATGTTGCCAATATTGCTTTATCTTATTTTCATCACTCATTTTCTTTTCAAAATTTTAGAATCAGTCGTTGATAGGGGAAAGAAAAACCTCTTGTTAATTCTTCTAACTTCTCCAGAATATTTCATATTATACATCTCCCACATTTCACATGTCCACTCTTTCCATGATGGAGATATAAGTTGGTTCCACCATCTCACCATTACAAAGACCCTGGCAATGAACACTTCAACATCTTTCCCCTTGTGGAATTACACATGAATGACTTTGGGGTACCTGCCTGGGAATGGGGTTCCTGGGTCATTAGGTATTTCTGTACTTAATCTTGTTAGCCATTTCCTTATTGTTCTTCAGAATGGCTGCATCAGTTTACATTCCCAGCATGACAGTGTTTGTTTGTCCACATCTTCAATAAAACTTGACATATCTGACTATGTGATATTTGTCATTTCATAGAAATAAAGAGGTATGTCATTGTTCTATTTTATTTTACATTATTCATTCAACTCATGAGAAATTTTTTATAAATTTTTAGTCATTCATTTTTCATTTTCTCTGATTTATCTATTTTCTTTTTTTTTCTACCAGATTTTCAATCTTTTTCTTCTTTCTTTGAAGACTTCCTTAATGTACTAGATAAACTCTAGCTGGTTTTTATTTTTAACTTTTATTTTGGAATACTCTTTTATTTACAGAAAAGTTGCAAATATAATACACACAATTCCAATATACATATCACCTCATTTTCCCTAGTGTTAACATCTTATATTAATGAAAACTAAAAATTTCCTAGTTTGTGTTTAAAAAGTCTTATTAGGATATAACTTACATGCTACACAAATCTCTATAGATCTGCTTATTATGGATGCTTTATATAAATGAAATCATAAAATTATTTTTGTCACTAGGTTCTTTCACTTAGCATGCTATTATTGAAGTTCACCCATGTTGTAATGTGTATCACTATTCATTCTTTTTTTTTTAGTACCAAATAATATTCCATAATGTGGAATTTTCTTTATCCATTTACAGTTGTTGGACAAATCTGGATTCTTTCCACTTTTAGCCTGTTATGAATAGCACTACTATGAAGAGTCACGTATCCATATACAAGTTTCATGCGACTATATGTTTTCATTCTTTGGGTATATACATAGAAGTAGAATTGCTGGATAATATAATAACTCAATGTCTAGCATTCTGAAGTATTATCAAATAGTTTTTCAAAGCAGCTGAACAATTTACATTTCCACCAGCAAGGTTTGAGGGTTCCAATTTGTCTATATCCTTGCCAACACACTATTACCTATATTTTCAGTTATAACTATCTTAGTGGCTATTAGGCAGCATCTTGTTGTGGTTTTGATTTATTATTTTTCCCTTTAGAGAAATGTCTCTTAAAATCTGTACCCAATTTTAAATTGAATTATTTTCCTTTTTACTGTTGAGTTATAAGTGTTCTTTACATATTCTGGGTACAAGTCCCTTATCAGTCATATGATTTGCAAATATTTTCTCCTATTCTGTGGGCTATGTATTCACTTTATTGCTGGTATCCTTTGAAAAATAAAAAGTTTTAATTGTATGGAGTCCATTTTGTCTATTTTTCTTTTTTTCACTTGCATTTTTGTTTTCATATCTATGAAAGTGTTGCCTACCTCAAAGTCATGAAGATCGACTCCATTGTTTTTTGTAAAGGTTTTATAGTTTTAACTTACATCTAGATTTATAATCCATTTTAAGTATAGTTTTATGCATATTATGAATAAGCAGTCCAACTTTACTCTTCTGCCTGTAGATATTCAGTTGTCCCAGCACTATTTATTGAAAAGACTGTTCTTTCCCCATTGAATTGTCTTAGTTTCTAACTAGTTTTTGACAGTCTAAGTATTGCTTTTCCAATCTATTTTGTTGTTAATTTTCTTTATGATGTCATTTCTGAATGGAATACTTTTTATTTATGCAATCAAAAACATCAGTGTCCTACCTTATAATGTTGGCTTAGTTCAGTTCACATCAGTCGCTCAGTTGTGTTCGACTTGCGACCTCATGGACTGCAGTATGCCAGGCTACCTTGTCCATCACCAACTCCTGGAGCTTGCTCAAACTCATGTCTATCCATTCGGCGATGCCATCCAGCCAACTCATCCTCTCTTTCCCCTTCTCTGCCTGCCCTCAATCTTTCCCAGCATCAGGGTCTTTCCCAAAGAGTCAGTTATTCGCATCAGGTGGCCAAAGTATTGGAGTTTCAGCTTCAGCATCAGTCCTTCCAATGAATATTTGGGACTGATTTCTTTTAGGATGGATTGGTTGGATTTCCTTGCAGTCCTAGGGACTCTTAAGAGTCTTCTCCAACACCACAGTTTAAAAGCATTAATTCTTTGGTGCTCAGCTTTCTTTATAGTCCAACTCTCACAGCCATACATGATTACTGGAAAAACCATAGCTTTGACTAAAGGGATTTTTGTTGGCAAAGTAATGTCTCTGCTTTATAATATACTGTCTAGTTTTCTCATAGCTTTTCTTCCAAGGAGCAAAGGCGTCTTTTAATTTTACAACTGCAGTCACCATCTACAATGATTTTGGAGCCCAAGAAAATAAAGTCTGTCACTACTTCCACTGTTTCCCCATCATTCTGCCATGAAGTGATGGGACCATATGCCATGATCTTTGTTTTCTGAATGTCGAGTTTTAAGCCAGCTTTTTCACTCTCCTTTTTCACTTCCATCAAGAGGCTCTTTAGTTCTTGGCTTATTGAAGAGTTTTGTTTTGTTTTTTCCATTTTCAAGGTTACAAAAAATATTTTTCTATAATTTTTTATATTGAAAGTTAAAGTGAAAACCTCTCAGTTGTGTCTGCATTGTTGCGACCCCATGGACTATACAGTCATTGGAATTCTTCAGGCCAGAATACAGGAGTGGGAAACTACCCTTCTGCAGGGGATCTTCCCAATGCAGGGATTGAACCCAGGTCTCCTGCATTGCAGATGGATTCTTTACCAGCTGAGCCACAAGGGAAGCCCCTTTGTATGTTAGATCTATACTTTTACTTTACATATTTAGATCTTTAATCTACCTGCAACATGTCTTTATATGTGATATAAATACCTCCAACGTTATTTTCTTCAGATGGCAAGGCAGTTATGAAACAATCTACCCTTTCATCACTTGGAGGTCTGAACTTTCTTCAAATTTCTAATCAACAGCTGGAGAAATGTTTAAAGTTGTGTCAAGATAGAATAATAGAGCATGTAGGTTTTAAGGACAAGGGAGATGAGCAAACGTTTACAGTGGTGCATCACTGAGAAAGATTTCCTGTAAGGGGAATTTTGCGAAAAGAAATTTAGATTAGAAGTATTTTTACATTGGTGTTGCTTTTCCTGAATTACCAAGCTATACTGTAACGATCGAAGTAAGAACTCACCCAGTATTATTGAAGGTGCCCTCAAAGTACATGGTTCAAGGCCCTTACAGGAGTATGTAATTGTCTTAGGCACTGCCCTATGGCTCTTCTCCCCAGAGGTTTTCCTGGTTATGCACCAGACAAGCCACGCTGATGCCATGCCGCTCATCCAGAAAGGTAATATGACCCAAGGAGGGGGCTTAACGTGTACCCATGTATCTTCAGTTTATATTCCGGAGCCATTATACTCTGTCTTATTCAGTCACTGAGCTATTTTATGTGACATATTATGGCCTAGTAGATGTTACTTTAGATCTGGTTTAATCTCTGGACATTGTTGATAATCCTTAAAAAACCATTAAAAATGAACCTTTGAATTCCTTAAAGTTTAGCAATATAAGGTACTTTTAAATGATAACGATTTTTTTCCTTTCTTGATCATATTTATTCAAACCGAAAAAAAGCTGATTTGTACAAAATTCAAATGAGGTTAATATTTTCAATATTACTTCCTGTGTTTATAACTTTGCTCTCATTAAATAGATAATGAATCTGTGTTTTATTATTTCAGTATGGTATATAGCTACTGGAGTTTTCATAGCTATTCTTATTTATCTTCTAGTCAAAGGACAGTATGAGACCAAGATTTAATAAATTTAGTATCTGAACTGTTTCACATGTTGTAGTTCCTAAATCTTTATCCTTTAGGACTATCCTGTTCTTCAGTTTGAAGTTTCTTGAGGAAAAGAATATAGATTTAATGAGAGCAATCAATGAGATACTTAAAACTTACTGGGTGTTCATTGGAAGGACTGATGTTGAAGCTGAAACTCCAATACTTTGGCCACCTGATGCAAAGAGCTGACTCATTGGAAAAGACCCTGATGCTAGGAAAGATTGAGGGCAGGAGAAAGGGATGACAGAGGATGAGATGGTTGGATGGCATCACCAACTCAATGGACATGAGTTTGGCTAAACTCCAGGAGTTGGTGATGGACAGGGAGGCCAGAACTGGCGTGCTGCAGTTCATGGGGTCACAAACAGTCAGATGCAACTGAGCGACTGAACTGAACAGAACTGACATTCAAAAATGCTTTACATTTAAAACAGACTTTTTATGTAGAAATATAAAATGCTGCTCCTACTGAATGAACTGTGTGCTACATCACACTCAAGATCTATAGACCACCTCTCCCATGATGATTGTTGCCATTTAGTCACTAAGTTGTGTCCAACTCTTTCATGACCCCATGGACTGTAGCCCACCAGACTCCTCTGTCCATGGGATTTCCCAGGCAAAAATACTGGGCTGGGTTGTCATTTCCTTCTCCAGGGGATCCAGAGATCGAAAGCACGTCTCCAGAATTGGCAGGTGGATTCTTTACTACTGAGGCACAAGGGAGGCCTTCCCATGATAGTTATTGGCTCAGTTTGTTGCCATCTTGCACTTCATTTTCCTTTTACCCATTATATTGTATTGTATTGTTTTTCAGGTTTACATATTTGGGAGACTTTCTGTTCAAGTGATAATTAATTTTAATGGCAAAATATTTCTGGTGGTTACATGTAATTGTTTAAAGTGTAGATAAAATAGGACCTTAAACAAGTGAATTTTAACTAGGAGAAAATAATTCAATTGCTTAAGTTATTAAATTTACAAGACAGGAAAAACTTCCCAGAAATTTGTAAAAACTAGGGCCATGAATAAATTTTGTTTGAGAAAAACTGTGCTAATTCTATTTGCAAATATTTCTCACATTCAGTAGATTGTTTTTTAATTTGTTGATGGTTTCCTTTGCTATGCAAAAGCTTTTAAACTTAATTAGGTTCCCTTTGTTTACTTTTTCTTTTATTTCCTTTACTTTAGGAAATGGATCCAACAAAATATTGCTGTGATTTATGTTAAAGAGTATTCTACCTACGTATCCCTCTAGGAGTTTTAAATTGAAGAAAGTAGGGAAAACCACTAGACGATTCAGGTAGGACCTAAATCAAATCCCTTATGATTATACAGTGGAAGTGAGAAATTGATTTAAGGGCCTGGATCTGATAGATAGAGTGCCTGATGAACTATGGAATGAGGTTCGTGACATTGTACAGGAGACAGGGATCAAGACCATCCCCATGGAAAAGAAATGCAAAAAAGCAAAATGGCTGTCTGGGGAGGCCCTACAAATAGCTGTGAAAAGAAGAGAGGTGAAAAACAAAGGAGAAAAAGAACGATATAAGCATCTGAATGCAGAGTTTCAAAGAATAGCAAGAAGAGATAAGAAAGCCTTCTTCAGCGATCAATGCAAAGAAATAGAGGAAAAGAACTGAATGGGAAAGACTAGAGATCTCTTCAAGAAAATTAGAGATACCAAGGGAACATTTCATGCAAAAATGGGCTCAATAAAGCACAGAAATTGTCTGGACCTAACAGAAGCAGAAGATATTAAGAAGAGATGGCAAGAATACATGGAAGAACTGTACAAAAAAGATCTTAACGACCCAGATAATCATGATGATGTGATCACTAATCTAGAGCCAGACATCCTGGAATGTGAAGTCAAGTGGGCCTTAGAAAGCATCACTACGAACAACGCTAGTGGAGGTGATGGAATTCCAGTTGAGCTGTTTCAAATCCTGAAAGATGATGCTGTGAAAGTGCTGCACTCAATATGCCAGCAAATTTAGAAAACTCAGCAGTGGCCACAGGACTGGAAAAGGTCAGTTTTCATTCCAATCCCAAAGAAAGGCAATGCCAAAGAATGCTCAAACTACCGCACAATTGCACTCATCTCACACACTAGTAAAGTAATGCTCAAAATTCTCCAAGCTAGGCTTCAGCAATACATGAACCATGAACTTCCTGATGTTCAAGGTGGTTTTAGAAAAGGCAGAGGAACCAGATATCAAATTGCCAACATCCACTGGATCATGGAAAAAGCAAGAGAGTTCCAGAAAAACATCTATTTCTGCTTTATTGACTATGCCAAAGCCTTTGACTGTGTGGATCACAAGAAACTGTGGAAAATTCTGAAGGAATGGGAATACCAGACCACCTGATCTGCCTACTGAGAAATCTGTATGCAGGTCAGGAAGCAACAGTTAGAACTTGACATGGAACAACAGACTGGTTTCAAATAGGAATAGGACTACGTCAAGGCTGTATATTGTCACCCTGCTTATTTAACTTATATGCAGAGTACATCATGAGAAATGCTGGACTGGAAGAAACACAAGCTGGAATCACGAATGCTGGGAGAAATATCAATCACCTCAGATATGCAGATGATACCACCCTTATGGCAGAAAGTGAAGAGGAACTAAAAAGCCTCTAGATGAAAGTGAAAGTGGAGAGTGAAAAAGTTGGTTTAAAGCTCAACATTCAGAAATCTAAGATCATGGCATGTTGTCTCATCACTTCATGGGAAATAGATGGGGAAACTGTGGAAACAGTGTCAGACTTTATTTTTGGGGGCTCCAAAATCACTGCAGATGGTGATTGTAGCCATGAAATTAAAAGATGCTTACGCCTTGGAAGAAAAGTTATGACCAAACTAGATAGCATATTCAAAAGCAGAGACATTACTTTGCCAACAAAGGTCTGTCTAGTCAAGGCTATGGTTTTTCCTGTGGTCATGTATGGATGTGAGAGTTGGACTGTGAAGAAGGCTGAGCACTGAAGAATTGATGCTTTTGATCTGTGGTGTTGGAGAAGACTCTTGAGAGTCCCTTGGACTGCAAGGAGATCCAACCAGTCCATTCTGAAGGAGATCAACCCTGGGATTTCTTTGGAAGGAATGATGCTAAAGCTGAAGCTCTAGTACTTTGGCCACCTCATGCGAAGAGTTGACTCATTGGAAAAGACTCTGATGCTGGGAGGGATTGGGGGCAGGAGGAGGAGGGGACGACCGAGGATGAGATGGCTGGATGGCATCACGGACTCGATGGACGTGAGTCTGAGTGAACTCCGGGAGTTGGTGATGGACAGGGAGGTCTAGCGTGCTGCGATTCAGCAGTTGCAAAGAGTTGGACATGACTGGGCGGCTGAACTGAACTGAACTGAATTGAGGAGTTTTATAGTATCTGGCCTTTTACCTAGTATCTGGCCTTTTAATTAGGTATGTCCACTTCCTGGAGAGTTTTCATTTTAAATAAACATTGAATTTTATCAAAAACTTTATGAAAATTCCAAAATCTCTCAGTTAAGTGACTTGATAAAACTTTACATTAGAATAAGTCTAATTAATAATTTTATTAGAATCGAGATTAATAAAATAACAAAACACAAGCCGTGTTTCAACTTCTTAGAAATTTATTAATATGAATTTTTCACTTTAAAAGTCCACAATTGGAGTAAGCATTGCATTTTTTTTTTTTTGAATGAATAGTCTGTGGGACCAACAATCCATCGAATATCAATTTTGGAAGTGCTGCACTAGAGGTATTACCACTAATGACAGGACTGAGACAAGAAGGCCCACAAACATCACTTATGAAATACACATTTTGGAAGATTAATAAAGGCAAGAAAGAAGGGATAAAGTACAAGTATTACGTAAGCGCACATCTTCCTAATTCTAAAGTGTAGGCTCATAAACACTGTGCTTAACCACTGATGTGGTGAGAAGTCAACAGCTTTTTCTGCATCATAATCACCATCATTACCAAAATATAATACACAACTCTATAAGTTCCTGGAAAACAAGTGAACTGAGTAACTATTAGAAGTAATAAGAGAGTTCAGTAAACTGCTTAATTAAACAATAAATAAAAACAATTTAATAAACAGCCAACTCTCTGGTGGCTCAGGCGGCAAAGCGTCTGTCTACAATGCAGGAGACCTGGGTTCGAGCCCTGGGTCGGGAAGATACCCTGGAGAAGGAAATGGCAATCCACTCCAGTACTATTGCCTGGAAAATCCCATGGACACAGGAGCCTGGTAGGCTACAGTTCATGGGGTTGCAAAGAGTCTGACATGACTGAGCGACTTCACTTTCCTTTCCTAATTCAAAAATAATAAGAAAAAATCATGTTCACAACAGCACCCAAAATTTAAGCAACCTAGAATAAAGTCAATAATGATATTTAGGAACTATATGAATAAGACTTCCAAATTTCACTAAGAGTGTAAGAAAAGAATCGAATAATGCATAGTGACATTGAAAATTTTATAGATATCAATTTCTCCAAAATTAACATGTACATTTAATGCTTCCCTAATTAGTATTACATTAAAATTAACTTTGGAATTTTAAAATTGAGTGTTAAATTGAATGTGAAAAATAATATAGTACTAGATGTCCTAGCCAGAGCAATTAGGCAAGAAAAAGATTAAAAAGGCATCCAAATGGGAAAGAAGTAAAATTATCTATTTTTGCAGATAACATGATACTATATAGAGAAAACCCTGATGACTGTCGAAAAACAGTCATAATAGTCAATAAATTTAGTAATGCTATAGGATACAAACTCGATATGTAAAAATAAGTTGCATTTCTACATGCCAAAAATGAACTATTACAAAGAGAAATTAAAAAAAAATACCATTTACAATAGCATCAAAAAGAAAAAAGTGCTTAGGAATAAATTTAAAAATGAAAGATCTGTACACTGAAAACTGTACAGATGAGATGACACTGATGAAAGAAACTGAAGCTACAAATGAAAGATGCTCTGTGCTCATGGGTTGGAAGAATTAACATTGTTAAAATCTCCATACTACCCAAAGTGATCTACAAATCAGTGAAATACCTATCAAAATTACAAAGCAAATTTCAAAGATATAGAAGAAACAATCTCCAAATTTGTATTAAACCATAAAAGACCACAATTAGTCAAGGAAATCTTGAGAAAGAAGGACAAAGCTGAAGACATCATAGTCTCTGATTGAAAACTATACTACAAAGCTGCCATAATCAAACATGTTATTGGCATAAAAACAAAAAAACAAACACATAGATGAGTGGAACAGAATAGAGGGCCCAGAATAAATCCATAAGTATTTTGGAGAAGGCAATGGCACCCCACTCCAGTACTCTTGCCTGGAAAATCCCATGGACAGGGGAGCCTGGTAGGCTGCAGAGAGTCGCAAAGAGTCGGACACGACTGAGCGACTTCACTTTCACTTTTCACTTTCATGCATTGGAGAAGGAAATGGCAACCCACTGCAGTGTTCTTGCTTGGAGAATCCCCAGGACAGGGGAGCCTGGTGGGCTGCCGTCTATGGGGTCACACAGAGTCGGACACGACTGAAGCGACTTAGCAGCAGCAGCATATTTTTAATTATTTCATGGCAAAGGGTTCATGAATATATAATGGGTATAGGACAATCTCTTCAATAAAGAATAACCTCATACAAAAGACTAAAACTGGATCTCTATCTTACACCTTACCAAAAAAATCAACTCAAAATGAATTAAAGAATTGAAAATAAAACTCCTCAGAGAAAATATAAAGGGTAAACTCCTTGATGTTGGTCTTGGCAATGATTTTTTGGACTTATCACCCGAAACACAGGCAACAAGTACAAAAATAAGCAAGCAGGACTACATCAAACTATAAAGCTTTAGCACTGTGAGGTAAAGGATTGACAAATGCTAAGGCAACCTATAGAAAGGGAGAAAGTATTTGCAAACCATATGGCCAGTAAAGATTAATATGATATGCAAGAAACTCATACAACTCACCAGCAAAATCCCCAAATAACCCAATCAAAAAACGGGCAAAGGACCTGAACTGACATTTCTCCAAAGAAAACATATAAATGGATGACAAGTACATCACTAATTGTAGTATGTTTAGCATCAAAAAGACAAGAGACAACAAGTGCTCATGAGAATACAGAGAAAGGGAACACTTGCACACTCTTGGTGGGAATGTAAAGGGGTATGGTAACTGTGGAAACCAATATGAAGTTTCCTCAAAAAATGAAAACTAGAACCACCATATTCCATCAATCCCTCTTCTGGGTACATATCCAAAGAAAACAAAATCATTATCTTAAAGAGCTGTCTGTACTCCCATGTTAATTGGTATGAAAATAACATAATAGCCAAGGTATGGAGACAAAGTAGTGTCAGTGGATAGATGAATGGATATAAAGAATGTGGTATAAGAACACAATGAAAAAAGGAGATTCTGTCATTTGTGACAACATGTATGAACTTGGAGGGCATTATGTTAAGTGAAATAAGTCAGAGAGAGAAAGGCAATGGTATCACCTATATTTGGAATATATATTTAAAAAGTTGAATTTATAGAAACAATCGAAAGAGGTGGCCAGGCGCTGGGGTTTGCAGGAATAGTGATAGGGTCTGGTTAAAAGTTACAAATTTTTAATCACAAGATCGATAAGCTCTGAAAATCTAATATAACACAGTGACTATATTACATAATTGAAATATTCTAAGGCTGTCCAACTCTTTGTGACCCCGTGGACTGCAGCCCTCCAGGTTCCTCTGTCCAGGGAATTCTCCAGGCAAGAATACTGGAGTGGGTTGCCATTCTCTTCTCCAGGGGATCTTCCTGACCTAGGGATTGAAACTGGGTCTCCTGCATTGAAGACAGATTCTTCTGGAAAATTTGCTAAGAGTAGAACCTAAATGTTCTCACATACACAAAAAGAAGTAAATATGTGAGGTGATGTATGAATGTAAATTAACTTGATAGAATCCTTTTATCACATTGCACATTTTAAATATCTTACAATTTTACTTGTCAATTATACCTTAATAAAACTGAAAAAATAATATGCACAGATGGCAAATAAGCATATGAAGAGATGCTCAAAATAATTTGTGACTAGAGAAAAGCTAATTAAAACAACTGTGTGATTACCACTACACATTTATTAAAATGATTAAAGTCCAATAAAACAAAACAAAACAACCTGACAACACCCATTGCTGGTAAAGATGTGGAAAAAGAGAAACTCTCATTCATTGCTGGTGGGAACACAAAATGGTATAGTCACTTTGGAGAACAGTTCATCTGTTTATTACAAAGCTAAACACAGTCTTCCTATATGACCCCAAAATCACATTCCTAGGTATTTATCCAATGGATTTGCTGGCTTATATCCACAAAAAACCCTGCACATGAGTGTTTATACCAGCTTTATTCATAAGTGTCCAAATCTGGAAGGTACCAAGATTTTAATAAGTGAATTTAATAATGAATTGTAGTACATTCATATAATGGGAACAACTCAGTGATAAAAGGTATGAACTATCAAGCCTCACATACACATTTATGAATATTAAATGCTAAGTGAAAGAAGACTGAGCAGGCTAAATACTGCATGATTCCATTACATTCACATGTCACATGATTCCAGTGACATTCTGGAAAAGACAAAACTGTAGATAATAAAGTTTTATAATGATTAACAGTCTTCCACTGATCATTAATAAAACACAAATGCCAAACTTAAAATAAGTAAAATACATAAACATAAATCCAATAAAGAAAAAAAAATTGTTAATTAACTTGCTTAAATTAATTCAAAATTACATGAAGGAAAAGTAGCGAAAGTCAAAACTATAAAATACCAGCTATCTTCCCTTTCAAACTGACAAACATAAAGAAGAATGGGGTATGTCTAGTATTCAAGAAATTGAATGTCTACCTTGAAACAGATTTCTAACCATTTTGTTCTCTATCCTTACTTCAACTAGGACCAAGTAATTCAGTACATTTAGAGAGGGCAATTTATCTTAAATTGTTGCTTCATGTCAGTCAGAAAGGTGATGCTATCCATAGCATGCAGAAAAGAGTTGAGAAAAGCAAGTACAAAGCTAACCTCTTTCCTGTTTATTAAATTAGACCCAGGTTAGCTTTGTACTTCTTTCTTTATGAGGCTCTGACTATTCAGAAGTTCAGACTCATCCATGTTTAAATACAAGTTCTACATCTCATTCCCCATATAGAATAGTGTTTGTAATTTCTTGTTCATTTATTCCATGCTCTGGGCAAATAGTCACAACTAGAACCAACATCGGAGAAGGCAATGGCACCCCACTCCAGTACTCTTGCCTGGAAAATCCCATGGGCGAAGGAGCCTGGTAGGCTGCAGTCCATGGGGCCGCTAAGAGTCGGGCACGACTGAGCGACTTCGCTTTCACTTTTCACTTGCATGCATTGGAGAAGGAAATGGCAACCCACTCCAGTGTTCTTGCCTGGAGAATCCCAGGGACGGTGGAGCCTGATGGGCTGCCGTCTATGGGGTCACAGAGAGTCAGACACGACTGAAGCGACTTAGCAGCTTAGCAGCAGAACCAACATTTCTTTTTAACTAAGTTGAGGCTTTGTAAAATGACTTGACTTCAAGCATATTTTTGGTATTTTTCTTAATTGCAAAAAAATGATGACCCTTCAAAGATATAAGTCTTATGATTTAAAGGAAAACTGAGATGGATGTTTCTTATAAATATTAACAGAAAAGAAAAAAATTGAGAGTATAACTGTGAGTATAACTTTGAACTCAGTTTCTCAAGGGCATTGCTAATGGTCCACTGGGAAAATAAAAATAAGACTAGAGAAAATTCAAAGGGGAGGAGTGTTTTGGAAGAAAACAAAAAAGGACATAACACTGTGCTGATATATCTAAATTGTCCCAGTGGGAATGAAGAATATGGAAGAAGCTTTCAAATAATTGTCATTATTTAGCCACCTGAATCAAGAAACAACACTTTAGATACCCCAGATTTTTGTCATCAGTATTTTTCTGTTCCTGTACATATTCTTCTTAGAAACAAACTTTAATATTTTTTATTTGCTCTTGAATGCTTTAATTTACATCCTGTTTATCACTTAATTCTATTATAGCCTATGATAGTTTTCTAGTATTTTACACCATGTAGATTAACGGTGGATTTGCACCCTGGGAAATACAGAATTTTCTGGAATATTTTAGTCTAGAGAAATAATTTGCAAACATTTATGAGAGGAAGAGGAAAATTGGAGAATCCACTTGCATTTTAAGTCACTTTTTAAAAAATTTGTATTGATGCTTATTACAGTTTGCAAAACTTATTTAGGAAGTTCTCTCAGATGATACAAAGTAAGTCATGGGAGAATATTTACATGGAAAGTCAAGTAAGAACATTTATAACATCAGATTATAAAGGCATTATGAGCTCACAATTAAAATGGAAAATCCCAGATCTCTTTTTTTTCAGAATTGTATATAATATTACATTTAGGTTATAAATAGAATAATCAAATTACCTATCTAAATATGCAGACACAGAACAGTGTGACCCTCAAAATCACAGTTATTATAGCCACACATTGTTCAGACTGTTACAATTTAGTAGCTACACACAAACTGAGATGTGAGTAGATTCTCAGAACAAATACCCACAGTACCATAAAAGCCCCTGTCCTCATGGAGCTTTCAGTCTTTCACGCGAGATCATCAGTCAGTCAATAATTAAATTCATAGTACATCAGGGGAGGAAGAGTTTTTGGAGAAAAGTGAATCAAGGAACAGAAGTAGTAATTCTTACCCCGGTCATTTTCAGGACTAAGCAATTTCCCCATGACTCAATTTCAAATGTAAATATGTTTTCTATTTTGATAACCTTGACAGCATTCCCCAGACACCATGTTTAGAAATGAATGTGTAATACCATTTACCAAGCACAGACTCCTTCTTGTATAACATCAAAGAACATCAGTAAATAGATAATGTTTATTTTTTCAACTGGTGGGAAGAGAGATCAAATTAATGACCATGAAATTCTACTGATAAGGTATGTTTTAGCTACTGGCGGTGACAGACTTGGAAGATAACATGGTGAAGCAAAGGTTGGCTAAGGGTCTTGTCCAACTTGTTTATCCTTTCAGGAGAAATAGAAAAGAAGACAAGTTTTTTTTTTTCCCTCATTTAGCAATTAGTGCTCTGAGGTCATTAATAATGGTATGAACTATAATTTCCACCTTATTTCTAGACTGCACTAATAATGTCATTCAAATGAAAGTATTTCTGTTTATGGCAAGAGTGCTTTAGAAGGTAAAGGCTTCAGTCTCAACGTGACTTTGATTATTCCATGTAGACACAATAGGAAATTTGTAATTATTCATACTATAACAAAAATCCTTATTGTCCCACAATATATATACAAAACAACACTTAGAAAAATTCATGTCTATTTGAATAGATGTTTTTAATTCTAGCTTTTATGACAAACCAAACCTATAGGATTTATATATGCTATGAGTTTGAAATACATGAAAATTCTAAGGTACACTATAATTTATCCCCCCTTTTAAATTAATTTGAATTTAATTTTATTATCCCTAAATTAAAAATAATAAGCAAATGAAATAATCTCATTAAATGGCCACTTTTATTTAGTTTCTATGAGTCTGTCACTTTATATCGTTTTCTCATCTAATGTAGTAAGTGGAATTGATTCTTCCTTTGTACATTTGTGCTTTTGCATTTTCTTACATAGTTTGAGTTCTTAATTACACTTGAATTATAACCAAATCCTCTTGGCTGAAACTTCCCTTAAAATTGTCTTCTTCCATTTTACTTCAACCACTGCACAAGTAAGATAGCATTTGAAAAATACTATTTTTTGTCACGAGACCTTTTCTGTAACACCCACAAAGGCTTCTGGTACTCAGAATAACAAACTTACCTACAACATCTGTTTCCCAAGATTCTTGCCCTATCTGTCCAAACTTGGCTGTCACAATCACAAAATATTAGCACGTATTCTGGACTGGCCAGTCCAGTCCATTATTACTCTGTGTAATAATAATGCCACTTTCATTTTCAACTGTGTGATTTTAAGCTACTCATGTTGCTCAGAAGACCCTCTCCTTTTTTTTTTTTCTAGTTTATCTACTTCCTATTTTAAGAATTTAGATTTCATTCATTGTATCACACAGACAAAATACACTAATACCCTAGCTCACTGTAGTTGACCAAAAGAATGTCAGCGGAATTTTGGAAAAGAATCCCACACTGAACCAGTAGAGACAATTCCTCTGGCAAAATGGTTTTCCAGGTCCTTGATAAAGAAGAAGTAGAAATTCCTAAGAGAACTCTATTTTATGCCATTTGTAATTTGTTATACGTAAGTGTGCCTAAGTTAATTGTCTAGAAAGAGGTATGTAGTTCTTATTCCAGAGTATAGATTCAGAGTCAGTCATTTTCAGATAGTTCTTTGGTTTTCATAAAGCCATCGATTAAGAACACTTCTGGGTATATTTTATAGATAAGTATCTGGATTGTGTGGATTTTTTCTGAATATTACAACCAAGATTCAGGTGCCCAGTTAGATGAGCAGTAAAACAAGTATAATGTTACATTAGAAAGATTTACTCATGACCAGATACGCTACAGATTAAAATTGAACACAATGATGATGGCTTCTAAGCAAAGGAGCAATGATATAAAAGTGTGCTATTATCAAAGAAGGTAACTTAGGTACCTAAGAACTGGAGCTAAGAGGCAAGAATCCATCTCTCTTTTCCTCTCCTCCTCTGTCTTTCTCTCTTGCTCTCATTCTTGTCTCGCCTCTCACTTTGATGTGTATTTCCACTATACGTTTTACAAGCACTACTTTAGATCTGTAGAAGACAATACATAATATCATATTATTTCATTATAGTAATATTGTGGCACTACACATACATCACACTAATAAAATGAATACTAATAACATGAAATTTGACTTGAAATTCATGACACAATGGAATAGCTCAGGAGCAATTCAAAACCATGACAGTAACTTCTTTCTTCTCTCCCTATATGCTATTATTTTTGGTAAGTGGAATCCATATTCCTACATAAACTAGAATTGCTAAACTCTTAATAGCATCCCCATGGTTTTGCTACTTACTATGATGCCTTCACTGATTTCATCATAGTTCAAGCATAATAACGAATCGACATTTGTCCTCAGGAGTAACTGTCTGAGGTTATTTCTACATTCACAGCAGCCTCACTCTGAAATAACTATTTTGAGTCTGTCAATCCACCCACCAGCTTTCTGCCAGCAGTATGACTGCCATACATAAACTCTCCCCATGCTGGATAATTGACACAGACCTTTCAATTCTTTTCCTAATAAACTTTAAATTTTGTAATTCTATTAATCTACTTCTGAAAGTGTTTCCTGCTTCTACAACACATAGCCTTAGGTAATATTTTGTGGAAGATTATTTTGGATGCTGCTCATCTACAATCCACAAATTTTTTTTTTAATGATTTAATGAAGTACTTTACATCTATATCAGTTAGGACTCTTTTCAGTTGCATAGACCAGTAACCTCCAAGTAATGAAGGTTGACACCCAAGGACTTAGTCTCCACATAAAAGAAGTCAAGAGATAGGCAGGCCAGAGGTGCTGTGATGATGACATGTTTTCATCCCTTATCCAAGCATGTGGTTTATGTACTGAAGTCTACCTCACAGACCAAGATAACTGCCAATTGGATTATTTCAGGCAGCAAGAAAGAGGAAGGGGAAAGGGGTCTATGGAGGTCTATCTCCCACCTGAGTTAGACTTCTTGGCATCCTCTACATCATGGCATTCTTACACATTACTTCCACTGCTTCTCAGTGACAAGGTAGAATGAGGAATGAAGTCTTGAGTTGTGTGCATTGAGATTCTGAAAATAATGAGGATTCTGTTACTCAAAAAGAGAACAGATGTAGAATAGGCAGCCATTAATTTCTCCCATAATACGTTTACCTTTTCAAGTTTCTGCCCATTGAGACCCTTTACTATGTATCATAATGAAAAGATTACAGCCTTTGGAGTCAGCAAATCTTACTTCAAGCTTTGGGCCTGTCCTTTACAAGGCACATCACCTTTGGCATATCACTGTTTCTGAATGTCTTATCTTTAATATGAAGATTATATTATTACTGATTTTATGAGATAATAATGAAAGAGATGATAATATATATGATGGTGATTTTAAAATAGTTCATTTTATACCAGTTATAATT
The DNA here is from genome assembly GCF_023091745.1 of Budorcas taxicolor. NCBI lineage: Eukaryota > Metazoa > Chordata > Mammalia > Artiodactyla > Bovidae > Budorcas > Budorcas taxicolor. Next base: position 31,505,339 of record NC_068919.1, read on the forward strand.
TTGCTATTGACTTATGTGTGAGTTTGGAAGTATTTGCATTAGCTAAGAGGACTGTGGAAGAAAACTCTCAGTAAATTTATTCCATAATCCTACAGTCTCTAAGGTTGTTTATCCTTAGTTCAGAGAATCCAGGAAAGTGTTAACATGTTGATCTCTATTAAATGGAAAAAAAAAAAAAGACTTAATCTAGAGTAGATAACAACCAAGAATTGCTTGTCTCAGAAAATGTGTTGGTTTTACAGAGTAGGGAGGGAGTTTAAAAGCCTGAATGAGCAATTTTCATGTAGACAGAGCTCTTACAGCAGAGAACACTTGATGGTCTACCTAACATTAATCTCTCTTATTCATTCTTCCTAGAAACCTTGATTTTATTCCATTACTGATTCCTGTCCATTCAACTGACTCATAATATTCATTACAACAAGGAAATGTATTAACATTTCTCATCAATGGATGACATTGGGCAAATATTTTCTCCATTTCTTTTTTACCCAAATAAGGTACATGGCTAAGTAAGAACTGACCTAGTAAACTTGGCGTGACAAAATGATAAGCTGTCAAAAAATGATTTAGTTTCCCAAGAGGAAATATTAAAAACTTGTGTCTGCGTATATAATTCACTTGATTTATTTTGCAGAACTATGAAGTTCAGAGAAATACATACTTTTGAAATGGGAAAGTGCTATTTTCTTGAAATTTCTTTCTTGAGTATCTTCCTTGTGAGTTTGCTAAATAACTATCCACACTAACCTGACTTCTGTGATCCACATCTCTTTCCTAAAGTGCCTTCTTTCATAGGCGAAATGCTAGCAATTTTAATATATAAAGCTTATAGGAATCAATAATATACATATCAAGGGCCCAATTACATCGACATATATATATATGTATATCTATTATTTATAAAGCTTTATAGAAAGAACATACCTGAGTATCATTCTACTGGTGATGACAATTGAACAGTACTCATAAAACATAGCTGTTCTTGAGTAACTAATAATTATCAAAGATTATAATTTACAATATTGAGACGTATAGAACAAAATACCATTATTGGAGGACAATTGCTCTACAATATTGGGTTGGCCTCTGCCACAAGTCAGCCCCAGCTATAGACTTGGCCCCTCTGTCCTGAGGGGCTTTCTATTTCTCACCCTGTCCCACCCCTCTTGGTTATCACAGAACACTGGGTTGAATTCCCTGTTTTATTCAGCAAATTCTCACTTGCTATCTATTTTACATATGTAGTTGATTAAACGCAGACTGGGAGGATAGACAATGCTTCTGAAATGCCTGTGAAGGTGAAAGAAGAGAAGCATCAACAGTCAGAGATGTTGGCTGTAGGCAGCGGGAATTTTTTGAATATAGGAGAGAGACGAAGCGTCATCAGTTATGCAAGTTTCTGAGAAGATTAGAGGAGATATGATATGGATCCCAGGTGAGGGTTCCACCTTGTAGAAGAGCAGTGACACTTTAAAATTAATAATAGTGATGTACAAAGGATGGGATACACGTATATCATTACATTTGATAGTGGGAAGTTGAGGTAGTTTCCAACTGATTTGATGAAAAAAATCCATCTTAAGGACTGTGGAAAGAACAGTAAGAAATGAAATCACTGAAGACCGAAAATATCAACTGACAGGAAATCCCCCTTAAAAAATTTTTTTTGACATTCTTAATATGATAAAAGAATACTTGGCCTCTACAAAACAGAAGCATAAAGTAATAAGGAGGGTCAGATATACTGAGACAACAAGATATTAATAAAACAAAAGTAAGAAGAATGTAAAGACTTAAGTAGACTAAAAAAATGTAATGGAAAATTTAAGTCCATTTGGGGATTAATAAAGAACAGATTAGGATTATTGCTATAGGAGCTCAATTTAGTAATGTAAAGAAAAAACAAAACAAAACCCTGAGATTCTCTCTTAAAATATAAAAGAAAAGAACAAAGACATGAAAATAATAAGGTAGAAAATAATGTACATGGGAGATGGGCAAAGGGGAATTTAGTGCTCAAGTGTTCCAGAAGAGGAAGTCTAACAATTAGGACAGCAATAATCACTAACGTTATGACTGAAGAAAACTTTCTTGTGGTTAAATATATTTAAGCACATTACTTATATAGTCATATATAAGCAACTTATATATTTCAGGGGCAATTAATATAGTAATATTCATATCTAATTATATTTCTCAAAAAATATTTGAATGCTAAATGAAAAAAAAAGAAGCTCTGTTAGTGTACAGGCAGAATAAATAAATTCCATTCCAAAAAATAGGCAAGTCTAACTGACTAGTATTATGTTTCTACTCTGCAAAGCAAAGCTACAAGTTTGTTTGAGAAATGTTATATCAGAGGGATTTACCCAGCCATGTTTTCTTTCTTTTCATGTATAGGGGTAACAGAAAGACAATCTCAAATTTACAAGAGCTAAGAAAATATTCTTACGTTCTTAGCGGAAAATGCAGTACATCATAAAGAATAAAAAATTAGTATCAGACTTCTTATCAGCAATATTGAATTGTAGAAGATAATTCAACATTGTATTCAAAGTTCTGAGGGAAAATATACCTAGAATTCCATACTCAGCTGAACTAACAATGAAGTATGAGAATAAGCAATCAGAAAATTAACATGAATACAAGAAACAAGATAAAAAATGTAAGAAAGAGAGTAACTAACACAAGAAACCTTGAGGTAACCAAATTCCAGTTCAAGAAAAAGAATAAGTTAAAATGAAAATAAACAAAGTGTAGATTAGATATCTGTGGAAAGTTGGAACAAGAAGACGTTAAAAAAAAAGATTTTTCACAAAGCTAACCACAAGATGGTTGAGGAAGAACCATTAGAATGATGAAATAAAGAAAAATGTTCTTTGGATTTTTCATTCAGAAACTTGTTGGTTATTTTATATTTTGGTGACTTGAAGAAACAACACATCAGTGGGAAGAACAGGGTGTAGACTGTAAACATGTCTTATATTTAAATCACTCAATTTGTTCACCAATCTCTATGGTCCCTTCTAGCACTGAAAATAAGTTAAAATGGAGTTCACTTATTATTAAGGAACATGTTTGCTTTCTGAAGCAATTTAACTAACTTTTCTTTATCTAAGAGCAATAATATATCTAAGTTCTGATTTTGTAAAATTTCAATTTTGGATGCCTTAACATTATGTCCCCTGAATACAGCAAGTACATTTATAAAATGTTCCTAGTAAAAAGATGTCTGATTTCAATTTTTTGAAATTTAAATTGAGAAACTTCTCTGTAAAGGTAAGTAAATCACAGAAAGGCCAAGGAAGATCAAAGGACTCATTAAAACTTTGAGATTATTAATATTTCACTGTACAACCTGTAATGTATATAGCAAATATTGCCAAAAGCAGTGTTTATGGTGGTGGTGGGGGTTTAGTTGCTAAGTCGTGTCTGACTCTTGTGACCCCACAGACTGTAACCAATCAGGCTCCTCTTTCCATTGGATTTTCCAGGCATTAATACTGGAGTGGGTTGCCATTTCCTTCTCTAGGGGATCTTCCTGACCCAGGAATCGAACCTGGGTCTCCTGCACTGCAGGCGTAGTCTTTACCAACTGAGCTATGAGGAAAGCCCAGTGTTTATGAGCAAGTGTCTATGACATCTTGCTATTAATATTAGCTGCAGATAGGGTATAACTTCCAAATAGGGAAAGAAATGCTTGCAATATTCGGCCATGAGAAAGAATATCATGTTAGCACTGGGGCTTCCCTGGTAGACTAGTGGTTGAGAATTCACCTGCCAATGCAGGAGACATATGTTGGGTCCCTGGTCTGGGAAGATCCCACGTGCCCTGGAGCAACTGACCAGGTGTGCCGCACCTACTGGGCCCATGCTCTAGGGCCTGTGCTCACCATAATGAGAAGCTCACACACCACAACAGAGCAGCAACAATGGAGTCTGCGTGCAGCAATGAAGATCCAACACAGCCAAGAGGTAATAAATAAATCTTAAAAAATATTTAAAAAACACTTTAGAACTTCAAAATGTGCATCTATGTGCACACACAAGCTGCACACAAGAAACATCAGTGATGTTTTGTATCTCAACTCGCTCTTTGTAATATTAGAACTTGCCAGGGAGATTGAAAAATCACTAACCTAACATTATCTTCCTTTTTCAACAATAAATCAAGTAGCATGTTTTCATAATAATTTTCATTTTTGATTTACATGTTATTTGAGAAAAGTACAGTTCAAAAAACCAAGTTAACTCCACATGATTGAATCCCATTAGAACATCTTGTATGGCTAAAATGGAAAGAATGATTCAGGTAGGAAGTATAGAGAAGATGAATAAAAAATTAAGCAGAAAACAAATATGATATTTAGCTATCTCCCAAATTGTAAGACCTTGCTATATTATCTATTTCACATAAAGCAATTTATACAAAGAAAGCTAATCCCATGATTTCAGTTTTCCTCTAATATTATCAACTGCCTTGTAAATAGAGTTCATACAGCATATTCATTAATAAAGCTTCCTTTTTCGACCCTCTACCACTCAGGTTTTTGTTGTCCTTTGCCAGAGCATCTACTTATACTAAACACACACATACATAGAAATCAAAAGCAGTAGAACACTAATGCTCCTCTCTTCATCCCAATTGGGTCAGATTTTAACTTCATTAAATTGCTGTCATATGGTGGCTGCTGACATACATCAGGCCTGGAGAGATTCACTCATCAGGTACTCTCTAAGATTGTTAACAAGAACAGCAACTCTCATTAGGGGTTCCCCAAAAGCAGCTAATTAAGGGACAAAGGTTGCTCAGATTGTGACAATTACACCTGTAAGGTCCCTGTAGAAATACCCAAATCTCTAACAAACCTATGTTTGGTTGCTTAGTACAAGAAATAAAGAGCTCGTCCATTAAAAAAAAATGAGAGGCAGAAACTGTCAACCATTTGAAAAGCTTTACGAAAATGATCATCCAATTAGTGGCTATGATCAAATCAGGCATGAACTCTCTCTGGATGGCTCCATAATTTTCCTTCTTGCATGGTGTAATTTCATATAGCTCAAATGAACTCGTGAGAGGTAATTCAGTTCCAAACAGTTTTCTCATCACTGCTAATTATACTAATACATTGAAATGCCTCCTACAAAATGCATGAGCCCTTTAAGCCACCTCATTAATGTGATATAATTTTTGCCAGAATATATATCAAACCTATTATCACCACAGGTTTTCTTTAGCATTTTTTTCAAAATGTCTATCAAAAGCTTAAAAAGTAGATTTCTTTGGGCTGGTTGTCTCATAATTAACTGTTTCTTTGAACCACTGTTGTCTATTGTAGTATTTTTCAAAGGCACTCACAATCTTCAATATGATATTCCCCAGACCCACCAGTGTCTTTTTCCTCGCTGAGTATTTGATTCCTTAAATCTTTTCCCAGTTGTAGCTGATTCTTTAAATGGCAAATGGTGCATGCAATAATGTGCAAAAATGAGTTATACAAACTGAAAGCAGGGGTGTAAAAAGAAGCATCATCTGAAACTAAAATAAAGACAGATTTTATGGTATTTATGTCAGTTAATTTAACTGCTGGTAGGGGCTTTTGTTGAAACATGAGTTAGTTCCAGTGTTTAACCTTGCAGTATTAATTTATGCTTTATGGCCTGAGTACTTTATCATTCCCTCCTTGGGAAGACAGTTATCTCATTAGCCAGAATTTAATGAAATGCAAGGATACACTTCTTAATTTCAAAGATTACTATAACACAAATCAGGTGTAAATCTCAGACTTACTGCCCCTTCCCTTGCCTGTTTAAAAAAAAGAGAGAAAGAGAGAGGTTCATTTTGCAATCATATCACAGAAATTCATCTGTGGAATACATTTCATCACAGCCATTTTAAAGGCATCTCTCATCTGTAAAAGTTGGTTTAACTTTGCATCCAGCAATATTGATGGCCCTTTAGCTACATTAAAGTTTCCAGAGTTGACAATTCATTATTCATCATCACAATTAAAAATAAAATGTTGATAAAATTACCAATTCCCTAGACTTACTCAAACATGGGCATAAACACTTAACCGCATTTTTACCAAACTCAGTTTCACAGATAGTGCTGATGTGTTTTGCAACAACTGGTTTCCCCAAATTAGTAGGCATTTTCACGAAGAAGGTAAATTTGTTCTGAGATTTAGAATTATTAAGTAAACAAATACATATTAGTTTAAAATATATGACATATTGTCTGCCTTAAAGAAGCAGAGATATCTAAGTTATAAAAATTTCTGGACCGACCTTTGTTTTCAGAGTTCTAAACATCTGAAAATTTAAATACTCTACCAACTGGTTGCTGATTCTGGCACAGATCCTTCACTTTCATGTTTCTGGGCTTTTTCTCATTCTCTCTTCTTTGCTGAAATGTTTCTTCTGATCTGTTAGATCATCTATAGCATAATCCTGGGTTGTAGCACTATCTGAATCACCTAAATTTATTTGAAAATGTTGCCTGATATTTAGGTTCTTTTGGAAACGAATGAATGAATGAATGAATGGTGTATGCATATGGTGACATTTGATTACTTTTAACACTTCTTATCTAAACAAAGAGAAAGTAAGGAATTTACCTATTATTTGATGATACAGAAATTATAAAGTAAGGAGGACTATATGAATTAGTGATTCCTTCTGGTTTGCTGTTAACTGGGGAAAAATATTTCCTAGGATTAATAATTGTTTCAAGTCACATGTTTAAGCTTCCCTGGTTGCTCAGACAGTAATCTGCCTGCAGTGCAGATGACCAGGGTTCATTCCCTGAATGGGGAAGATCTTCTGGAGAAGGGAATGGCAATCCACTCCAGTATTCTTGCCTGGAGACTCCGTGGACAGAGGAGCCTGGTGGGCTACAGTCCATGGGGTCACAAACAGTCAGGCACAACTGAGTAACTATCACTTTTACTAAAATTATGTGTTTAGCTAGGTATTTCTTTTGTGTGAGTGTGTACATGTGTAGGGAGGTGTGATAGGTAGATGGGTTTAATCACTAAGTCATGCCCAACTCTCGCTACCCCATGGACTGTAGCCCACCAGGCTCCTCTGTCCATGGGATTTCCTAGGCAAGAATACTGGGGCGGGTCACCATTTCCTTCTCCAGGGGATCTTCCTGACCCAGGGATTGAACCCAGATCCCCTGCATCGCAGGCAGGCTATTTATCAACTGAGCCACCAGGGAACCAATGGATGGGTATGGTTTAAATATCAACTCAAAACACAAGATTTATTATCAAAGACTTTATTTCAAGGAAATGGCCAGTCAACTCTTGAATAGAGATACATGGTGTTTGGCTAACCAGCTATAGAGATTATTTTTCTAATATTCCTATATACTTCTTAGTGCTAGAAAACTGAAAATAGTAAAACATAAGGTAAAGAGTTGTAAATGGCACTTCCTTCATCTAGAATGAGGTTCCCTGGAGAGGTGTACCATTTCAGCATGGTCCTTTGGTCAGAGCATGAGATTTGGATTTAGGCAGATACATGTTCAGGTTAATAGGTTGACTGGCTATGTTTCATTAGAGAAATTACTTAAATTTTCCTCATTTGTAAAATGCTATTAATAAAAGCTATAGAGTTTTTTTTAGAATAAATTTATTTTTTTGAACAGTTGCAGATTTACAGGGAAATTACAAAGATAGTACAGAGAGTTCCCATATATTCTAAACCTAATTTCCCCTACTATGGACATCTTAACATTAGTATGGTACATGTGTTACAATTAATGAACCAGTACTGATATATTATTATCAACTAAAATCTGTGCTTTATTCAGACTACTTTAGTTTTAATCTAATGTCCATTTTCTGTTTCAAGATTCCATCCAGTATACCACATTACAGGTAGTAATCATGTCTCCTGAGTTCCTTTTGTGACAGTTTCTCTGACTGTTTTTGTTGACCTTGGCAGGGTTGAGGTGTACTGGTTAAATATTTTTGTAGGATGCTCCTCTACTGAAATTTGTCTGATATTTTTCTCATAATCATGGTTCTTTAGAAGGAAGGCAACAGAGGGAAATTGCCATTTTTATCACATCGTATCAAAGGTGCTTATTAGCCTCATGACTTATCAATGTTGATGTTAACCTTGATCACCTGGATGAGAAAATCACATTTTTAACAGGATTAAGCCAGTGAATATATGTGAAAATACATCCACAGTCCTGGAACATAGGAGGAGGTCAGTGACCATTGATTTTCTCTTTTACATCTCAGCTCTTGTATTCAGATCAGTTCAGTTACTCAGTCATGTCCGACCCTTTGTAACTCCATGGACTGCAGCATACCAGGCTTCCCTGTCCATTACAAACTCCTGGAGCTTGCTCAAGCATATGTCCATCGAGTCAGTGATGCCATCCAACTATCTCATCATCTGTCGTCCCCTTATCCTCCTGCTTTCAATCTTTCCCAGCATCAGGGTCTTTTCTAATGAGTCAGTTCTTCAAATTAGGTGGCCAAAGTATTGGAGCTTCAGCTTCAGTATCTGTCCTTCCAATGAATATTCAGGGCTGATTTCTTTTAGGATGGACTGGTTGGATCTCCTTGCAGTCCAAGGGACTCTCAGAGTCTTCTCCAACATCACAGCTCAAAAGCATCAGTTCTTCAATGCTCAGTCTTCTTTATGTTCCAGCTCTCACATCCATACATGGCTACTAGAAAAGCCATAGCTTTGACTCTTGTATTAAGCTGCTGTAATTTTTTTTGTTCAATTAACATTTTTGACTTTGTTACAACAAAGTGTATTAAAATGAAAATTTCAGGATGAGTTAGGACTCCACTTAAAGAAAAATGCTTACTTTACATGTACTAAGTAGACCTTATTAGATGAAAGTCTTATTTACCGCAAAGGCAGTCTAAGGGCACTGATCCTGAATATTCCAAGAATGCACCGGTATAATGTGATCAACCTTCTGCTTTGAAGGTTGATGTCATCCATAAACTACGTTAGGAACAGATACCATTCCCTTTATCTCTACCCACTAGTTTATTAACTGTTCAGGAACTGTAAGCTACTAGACAAAATACCGGGCAAATAATTAAAATTTCTGTGTTTTCTTCTTAGTTTTGCAGTACATTTCTGCCAGCATTATCATGTATTTATTGTCATGTATTTGAGTAGTTTCCATAAGCTTATTTTCACCTTGGTGAGCCTTTTCTCTGACCACATAGATGGGGTTTATGTGGTCTGGTCTTTCCTTTCATAACCATCATTGTGCATGTTATTACTTGCATAGTATCTATTCGCTCAGGTGGATCATGAGTTCCTTGGAAGGAGGAGCCAACACTTGTTTCTGATGTATTTCTAGCACCTAGCACACGACTGGCATATTTCTGCTATAATAATTTTTGAATACACAAAGTGCTTTCCTTTTTTAAAAAATTAATTTCTCAGAGCAGTAAAACGAGTAAACTGGCTCATGGAAGGTACACAATTTGCCCAGAGTTAACACCAATATGGCTTGGGGACAAGATTTGATTCAGTCTTCTTGATGTCCAGTGTCTTTTTCACTAGAAAAAGGTGTTTCTAACCAAGGCCCTATGTGAGGTGATGCGGGGTTTGTGAAGATATAGAATCATACCCACTTTCCAGAGGTCAGAGGTTGAATGAAAATATTTTGAACACAGTAGGAACAAAAAAGTGTGACGGAAATATAAGGTATTATTAATACTGAGTGCTGAAGTGGTATCATTGAAGTTATAACAACTAAATATATTTAAAGGAAAAAAAGTCCTCAACCAGCTTATCTCAGAGGGTGTTATACTTAATGCCTGAAAAGTACTTGGAGATTTACAGTTAGAACACAGGTCTGCTTTGTGTTTCAGGAGCTGACTGTCTCTCTATGTAGCTCCACGGGTAGTTCCTCTGATGTCCCTCCAGCCCCCAGTGCAGCTGGCTTAGAAAAAATCCTAGGAGTTTGGTAATAAAGCAATAAGAAGTTGAAGAATTCATTATGATTTATTTCATTGGGAGGATGTTAATTAATTTTAAATTATTAAGTGAGTGGAATAACATACAGTGATACTCATAGGTTATTAAAGAGGTATGAATTACTTAGCTGAAAAATAATAATGCAACCTTGATTTTACGTAGTTCCTATTTTAACTCTGACTGCCCATGCTTTCTACTCTCAAGAGTATTACTCCATGAATTCTGAACAAAATTGGGCTGGTGGTTCCCTTTACTCATTTCCTCAAGTTGGGGCTAGCCTGAGCTCAGGAGGCTGGCAGGATCTGACACTGTAGACTGTATTAGACATTTAATTACCAGATCAGCCTGGCTTGTAGACATCACTTTATTTATCCCTCAATTCATTCTAACTCTTCTGCTACATTTGATCTATCTGGTTACAAAATATGGCTATCTGTTTGCTAGTGATAAGAAGTATACTTTCGATGTTGATGCCCGAGTGGGATCACAGTTTGGAACTCATCATATATAACTGACTAAAGAAGTCTCAGTATTTTGTTTTGAGAGTTTTCTTTAAACGTGGTATTATGCTGTTTGCTATGCCACTTGCTACATCTGTAAGTTTAAAAATGGGTTTAAGGATCAAAATAAGAATGGAAAATAAGAGACAGTGTTTTTCATCCTATCTGAATGCATATTTAGATTGGCTTGGGTTAACAGTAGATCATTTATCTGTTGGAAATTCTAAAAAGAATGACAAAAATGTTGTTGGGAAACATTTTGCAAATAGACAGAACATATTCTATCTTTTCTAAATTAAAAAATATCTTTTGGTACCCTGGAAGGCAATACTTTTGACCCAACTAGGGTAACTTATTGGGAAAAGACTTTTCTTATAAAATTCAAACTGCCATTTATGACAGAATCAATACTTATGATCTGGTTACCTTTCTGGAACTCTGTGCTGTACTTCATGAAGTGGAGAAATATTTATTATCCTAGATAAAAATCTCAACAGATAAATAATTTAAGTGTGTGCCTCTACTAACAGTTTTAATTCAATCAATGAATAATACGAGCTTGCCAAGTAATTAGAAAACCCCTTGATTTTCTTTACATGCTTTGGATAAGTATTTCATTAGATGATAAATCTACTCTTCCAACTTCAACTTCTCTTAGGTATTTCTAATTATAAATATTTTATTCCATCGATATCCCATGATTTCATATGGGTCATTCTGAGATAGAGATTGTATAGTTTGAACAAGGATACGGGAGTATGGTGGTAGATTTTATTGGGAGTTGAAAAATTGCTCATAGATGTCCAGGCTTGGCACTTACTCCACATCACACAATTTGACCATTAGCTCTAAGAGATCCTTCTCTATGTAAACAAGAGAGAACGTATTTCACTCATCTCACCCCTAGTTGCATTAAGTTTAAAATGTTGATTTATTTGGTTGGGCTACTGACAAGTATAGACTGAGCTGACCATAAAACTATATTTAGATCTAATTCTATGAGGGGTCATAGGGTGATAATTTATACAGTTAGTCTTGTAGGAATTAATTTTTCTATTTGACTATTCATAGCATCATTAATGAAGAAAAGCTGCAAGAGAAAACAGACCATTTTCAGGAATGTGATTCAGAACATTAACACCTTAATTTACATAAAATTAGTTACATACTGCTACAGTAATTTAATTTGTTTGACCAGTACTTTGCAACTGTGAAAAATAGATTCAGAAAGGCCAGACAAGGAGTTCTACATATTTTCTCCAAATGACTAGCCTCAGAATAATAAGAAATAGAGAGAATTAATTACAAGGCAATCCAGAATACTACAATAGCAGCTTTCAAATGCATGGATTAGAAATACATTCTCAATTTCTTTTTCTTCTTCAAAAAACTTCAAAAAAAATGCCTCTTTCATATTGGAAATCACTTCCATATTTTTTCCATTACAGGTTTCATTACAGTTGCATGAGTAAAAATAATCAAACTAAAATTCTATGGTATGGACTGTTTCAGATAAAGACTTGACTCAATCTCTGTTTACCAACAGCAACGTTACTTAGTGTAACTATAGACATAAGTACTACCATATTTAAACTAATTTCCTACTTACTTGTTAACCCAATAACATCCAAAATTTTAATCACCCTTACTTCTCCCAGAAGCCAAGTGTAATTAATTTGAACACCAAATAATTAGATGATTACCCTTAAAGATGTCTTGAGTGAATGCATTAATTAAAAAAAATTCCATTTTCCCTGCTTTTTGAAAACTTCTTACATGTCAAATATATTTTCTGTTTAAAGATATCTGCTTATGATTAAAGACTTCTTTACTATCATTACTAATAATTATACTTAAAGGAAGTCAGACTCCCTTTCTCCTAATATACTTTAAATTGTTGCTACTCATAAGTCTACAGGCAGGATTTTCTTAAATCATTGCTTTTTATTAAGTTTCTACTTCTAGCCAGGTTTAATTAACTAGGGTAACCATTTTTTCATATTTTCCCTCTACCAGCCTATGGTGATTTGGTTTCAGTTTTGCTTTATATTTTCTGTATAATTAGGAAAATCTTTTTTTTTTTTTTCCTGTCAAATGCCTAGTCTGCACTGATGAGGTTGATATGGTCAAAAGTATCCCTGGTTGACACAGAAGGTAATTGCTATCCAAAGTTTTTCTACTAACAAAAGCATTTCTTTTAAAAAATATTTCTTGCATTAACTAATTAAACTGATTTTTAAAATATATAGGGAAATTGTTGGATTATTATTGATACTCTGTCAGACAGTTTATAAATCATTTTCAATGAAGGAAAGAAAATTAGCCTTGTCATTTGCTCATCTTTGTGAAAGAATGTTGTGAGGATAAACCAAAAAAAAAGCAAAACTTCATAAAAACTTTTTTCTTCTCCAATACATCATTTTGCAAACTCTAGTTGGATCTATATTGTAAATCAAATTATGTCTTTGAAGTAATCCTCCAGTTTCATTGTCATGCAGATATGTCTTCCTGTTAAGTTTCTGAAATGGAAGGCAACATGGTGGAAGGTTTGGAAACTTGGGGAGCTTAGATTTGATCTTGATTTTGTTACTAGCTAGTTCAGTGACTTTGTGTGAGTTCACTAATAATTTCTGAGTCTTGGTTTTCTTGTGGGTGAAATGAAGGTTTTAGATGTGATGGTCTGTAGAATCTCTTCTGGTTCACTAAATTCAGCATTCAGTAAGATACTTTTATTTTTCTATTTGTTTGGTACATTTAATTGTTCCTGGAGGATGACACAGCTGAATATAGACATGATTATGGATATGGTTGAGATAGAAAAACAGTATAATTTAAAAAGGTGAATTCCAGAGAGGAGGTTGAATTACAAATAAACATAGACAAATTTTCTATTACCTTTGCCCTATTTTTTCCAATTAATTCTTGATTTTGGTCTTCTTTCCAACAGAATCCCAAGATAAAAAGAGGACTACAGAAAAACAGACTATTCAGTACTGAAACCTATTTTATATAGACTATATTCTGCTAATGTAAACCTGCCCCAAGATTGCAGGGGTACAGCAAATCATGTACTCTCTTCTGAATTCAGTGGCCTTACATTATCATGCCTTCCTCTAAAACAATAATAATAATAGCCACTATAATCATAAAGTGTTGAATTTCTAAAATATAGACATAATGTCTGTTCCTGTCAATGTATTTATGTCACCATTTTGTTTTTACTATTTAAGAGGCTCCTTCTCAGAAATAGTCTATACCCCACAATTAAGTTTGTTTCAAGATAAACCAAATTTCAAAAGAATCAAAATCAATGAAGATAATTTAAAAAGTAGAACATGGTTTCCACAAATCAGCTCTCTGGTCCAGTCTGCAATATTCTACAAGCTGTGGAATGCTCCCTAATCTAGTCATTTGTCAGAGTGGTATAGGTCAAATGATTTGCTGAATCTAAGTTTTATTGATCAGATGCTGTTTTAGGGAGCTTGTACCGAACATTCCTGATAAAATGATAGACTCTCTTTGAATAATACATGGTTTGTACCCTAAGTTGTACCACACACACACACACTCATACAGACACACACACAGAAACTTTGTCAAACCCATAGTGGTGTAGATCACTGAATAAAAAGAGCGACTTCCATCATAGCACACGATAGTAACATGGAGAAGCTGAACTATTAAATCAAATCCGTGAAATTCATTTTCTTTGTATAACATTAAAATGTATTCCATAAAATGGCAGAGCAATCCAATAAAAGAGCAGGTTCTGAAAAGAGTAATTTGTGTGCAACAAGGTTATACATTTAATAGAGTTCTCCTGTAGTTTTGTACACATTTAGAATTCTATTGCTTTTTGTTAAATTTTCTGATTTTTCAAACTTTTCATCATTGCTTTGAGATATATGAACCTTTAAATGTAAAGATAATTTATTCAGCCTCTACATTTAAATCCTCTGTAGGCATAATTTTTGTATTAAGTTTTCTTCTACAGCTGCTTTTACTTTGTCTCATATAGATTACTCATTGTTGATGAATTATAACAGGACTTCTCTGTTAGAGTATCAATTCTTAGGTTCATTTCAATATTTTAACTATTTGCATAATAATTTTTCAGGAAGTGAAGCTTTATGTTTCAGGGAAATTGTCATAATACATGTAATATTACTAATTGTATTTGCAATAAAATAGGAAATAATTTATTTTAATATGACCTTATGAATATTATCATGAGGCTGTTTATGCTCTTGTATTATTATTTTTCACCAAAATTATCTGAGCAGTTTAGGGTAATTAAGTGTGAGTGAAGACATATTATTTTTCAAAATAAAAGACTTTCAAATTGCTCTAAAAGCACAAGCAACTTTATTTTTTCAATCTTTTTTCTATCTTTACTAATATTGCCTATTATGAAGATTTATTTCACCATGAATATTTTGTTTATAAAAATTCATAATTATGTTTAATATTATGTTAGAAAACATAATTTTATCTTAAATATGAACTGTATAGAAAGTCATTCTTCCTGAAGTCTGTAGAACTTTAGTAAGTTATTATTTGATTAAAAAATATTTATCTATTTAAGGATATAGTATTTTACAAGAAGAACCAAGTTCTTTTATAATCATGCTAATTCGGCTGAAAACTACAAAGAGAAAGAAAAAATTTTCCTCTTGTACATATTCTGCATGTTTTCCTTTTTTAAAACAGAATATTGGGCTGCTTCCAATTAAATTAAAATGTGGCATGGAAGTTATCAATCAAATGTAATTATTTTGTGCAAAACAATATCACACACAAAATTAACATGTACAACAGGGGAAAAGTGTCAGAAGACATCAGTTATTCCTAGGACAGCTCATCTCTCATTGAAGTGATGAAATTCCGGAAACATTGCTCTAGGCTTCCTGGCATCACTCACTTTGGCCCTTTTTCCTCAGGCTTGCTTATCCCACTGGTTGCTTTAGGATCTTTGTACATGGGATGCAGAAACGGAATCAGAATGAAACGGTCTATAAAGGTGGTCCTACCAGGAATCCTTACTTTAGCTTCATTGTAAGCATCACAGACTGTTATTCTATGTGTACAGCTTTGGCAGATGGTGATACAGAAGGCAAAGCATGATTTTGAAGTTTTCTACACACCATTTCCTCATCCTTCTCAACTTCACACAGCCCAAGTTCACAGGACTCTGGCTGCCTGAGACATCATGACATCTAGTGGAGATCTGGGTTTTCCACTGGCACCCTAAGAGTGCAAATCCACCCAGCATTTTATTCTTTCAAGAACTCTTTTGCAGAATTTAACTGTGCAAGTGAGAAAAAAAAAAAAAAAACTGTGCAGAATTTAACGATGAGTCTACAGGTTCATGTATCCAAGGATTACAATGCCACTTGCCAAACTCAATTGTGAGTAAAAGCACAGACAGCAGATACATGGTGCTCTTCATCCCTAGGTATTGAAACATGAGAATTGTTCTTACCGTTCTTTCTGTCCAGTCTGCATAAGACCTCAGTTGCTTTGTTAAAACCGTATTCAAAAATAATTCCAAATAATTTGACTCACAAATTGAAACCAATTTTTAACGTTAATATTTATTGAACCCATGCATTATATTTATACTTTAACAAGGGGCTTCTGATGGCAATGATTAAACTCAAATGATTGCAGTAGCAGGCTAAGCATAAAAACAGATGGGACTTCCTTGGTGGTCGAGTGGTTAAGAATCCGTCTGCCAATGCAGAGGACATGGGTTCAATCCCTGCTGCAGGAAGATTCCATATACTACAGGGTGACTAAACCCATGTGCCACAACTACTGAGCCTGTGTGCTACAACTACAAAAGCCCACACACCCTAGAGCCCAGGCTCTGCAACAAGAAGCCACTGAATGAGAAGCCCACACACCACAAACTGAGAGTGGCCCTGCTGGTGGGCTTCCCCGGTGGCTCAGCTGGTAAAGATTCTGCCTGCAATGTGGGAGACCTGGGTTCGATCCCTGGGTTGGGAAGATGCCCTGGAGAAGGAAAAGGCTACCCATTCCAGTATTCTGGCCTGGAGAATTCCATGGACTGTATAGTCCATGGTGGTCGCAAAGAGTCGGACACGACTGAGAGACTTTCACTTTCACCTGCTTGTGGAAATTAGAGAAAGCCCACTCGTGGCAATGAAGACCCAGCACAGAAAAAAAAAAGAAAGAAAAACTGATGTTCTTGAAAGAGAACTTCATAGAGTGCTACTCGGTCAAGCTATGCTAATCATAAGAAATCCTAAAATGCAATTCTTCTCCACAAGTTTTTTCAGGTAAATGATCTAAATAATGAGTACTCACTTCACTAAGCTCTCATGAAATATGCGTTTCTCTGGAATACCACCTTTTTTTTTTTTTTTACTTTGCATTATAACTACCTGTTCTCGTCTCTTTTCTTCCTTATTATTTCAAGCACCTTGGAAATAAACTGCATGGGTTATCACTCTGAAATATGCATCTTTGTGTCCCCAACATAGGACTTGATATATCATGGCTGATCACATAGAGTTGAATTTAGTTGGATAATGTAGCCCTATGGAATGTAGTGGCTGGAAGGGATTTCATATACCATCCAACCTCACTTCCTCACTTTCCTGATGATAGAAACTGAAAGGCTGCACAAAACTTGCTCTATGTCACTGCCTTCCAATGGCCAAGGCTGTCAACAAAGCCTTCATGATTTGCTTTTGTCTAGCTCTGCAGTGTCACTTGCCTCCCCCACAACTCCCAAACTCATTCATTTTGACTCTGGTCACAATGGCCTTATTTCTGTTCTAATACACGCTTATCTATTTTCCATTCCTGAATCCTTGGGGTCTTTTGTGTGTGTCTTCTAGAAGAATCTTCCTGCCATGCCTCACTTGTGCCATTCTCACTAATCCCTTAGGATTCAACTTCACATCTACTTCTTTCAGGCAGCATTCCCCCAAAGCTTTGGTCTAAATTTGGTTTTCTCAAATGATTCCCTTGTTAATTTTTCTTTAAAACATTGTGTTCTTATTCTTCACAATACTCATTTTTCAACTCTATGTGTAATGTTTATTACTCTGATTAGACTATATGCTACATAAAGTCAGGAACACTTTTTTTCTCACCGTTATATCTCCCGCACTTATTTCAGTGTCTGATATTTAATAAGCACCCATCAAATTTAGTTGAAAAATTAAAATAGCTACTTAATGTCAGAACTATGGCCTGAAGGTTTCTATTTTTATTCACATTCTTACCCCACAATTGCAGCCTTCCATGAGAATCTATGAATGTAAGCTACACTAAAATTTCAGTTCAGTTCAGTCGCTCAGTCATGTCTGACTCTTTGCGACGCCATGAACCACAGCACACCAGGCCTCCCTGTCCATCACCAACTCCCGGAGTCCACCCAAACCCATGTCTATCGAGTTGGTGATGCCATCCAACCATCTCATCCTCTGTTGTCCCCTTCTCCTCCTGCCCTCAACCTTTCCCAGCATCAGGGTCTTTTTAAATGAGTCAGCTCTTCTCATCAGGTGGCCAAAGTACTGGAGTACTTCATCATGAAGGAATGGTGGTTCTAAATTTCAGCACCTGGCAGCATATATATAATTTTTCCAGATTTTAATCTTTGATTAAATGACTAACATAGTCCTTTGATAACCCCCTAGAAGTTTATTTTACTAAATTTTACATCAGGAGTTTAAGCAAGTACTAATATTGAGTTTTTCTTCCCCAAACAGTGTGAAAAGTCCTCCATGACTATGATAGTAATGTCCAAATTGAATACAGTATGGCAGCTTGTTGTGGTCGCTGGTGAGTGGGAAAGAACAAAATTTTCAAAATTAATAAATGTAGAAGTTAAATCTTGGCTTCATTACTTCCTTGCCTTATGATACTGGATAAGTTTCTTAAATACTTTCTGAGGCTCAATTTTCTCATCTGGAAAACAGAGGCTAAAGAGAGGACTTACTCTTACTTAGTTCCTGTCTGTTCTATTCATTTCTCTATCCTACCTGCAGCCTAGAATCAGATTCATCTCAATAAATATGTATTAATGAATAACTTAGCATAGTGCATGTGAAATAGGCATCCATCTCTATCATCTATATACCATATCCATTCAGTGTCTGATACAAAGTGGGTCTCTAGGAAAACACGGTGCACTATTGACAGAATGTTTTTGCTAATACAAATGTCCCATGAAAATTCAATGTGTTTTCTTTATAAACATAATTTCACAGTGAAAACAACTGGATGCTCTGCAGGCTGGCTCTGATGTAATGTATTTAGAGACACTTCTAGTAATTACTCCCTTTGATTTTCTTAATTTTACTCTAATTCAATGTTAAAAGTTACTTTTCATTTTTTTGTTTAAAAACTGTACTATTGCTAAATAGAGAAATGAATACTTTAAAAGCAATGAGATACAATCAATAAATCCTTTTCATAGTATTTTTCAAATTTAACATACACACACTTTAATAAATAAGAACAATGACTGTGTTTGGGGATATACACAAAAAAATTGGGTATTTTAAAATATTATATATATAACTGACAAAAGGAAACCACTTCATAGTTTGCAGGATATTTCTAAGGAGTATAACCTTTTGTTGTACCCTATTTTCATCACTATAAATTATCTTTTTGTAAATTTTTACTTAATTCAAGATTTATTACAGCATCTTGGCAGAAGATTTGCTAGAATTTCATTCATAGCAGTGACATACCCATTTCCCAGTGTAACTACTGTCATATCCAATAATAGATAAAATTATGAAATTTGAAGCTACTAAATATTATATATTTTTGTTGCCATTGTCAAAAGCTCATAGTTGTAGCTTATGTGGTAGAAGCTATAAGATATTCATTCTTGCTAAACATTAAAAAAATCTAAAAAAATGTGAATGTGGCATACATGTACCAGTTTCACAGAGAATAAGCAGTGTTTCTAAATTATGAACACAAGTATTGAAAGCAAAAATCAGTTTTCTCATCTGTAAAATGGAGATGATTAGTAATAACTACTTTGACAGAATTGTGAGGATTCAATGAAATAACGCACATAAAACACTAGCATATTGCTGGCCTTCTTTTAACACAAAGTAAATGTTAACTATGCAATCCTGCATGGGGAAATGAGGGGCTGTGAAGTTCATCTGAGGTTAAAGTATAATGAATGCTGTAAATCTGAAGAGCAGAGAAATGAGGAGGGGCCATCACTTCTTTATAAATACGTCCAGGTAAGAGTTAACCTTCAGAGGTAACGGGAGTGGGGTTTGGCAAACTAGGAAAGTAGTCAGGAGGCATAAAACCTGGCAGAAGGGTAGAAGAAGGGAAAGGGACAAAAGGTTGCACATTATAAACATGTGCCATAGGATTTGATGCTTGTGAAGTGAAAAATACTCCCTTGTTAAAAGTTATTGGTGGCTGCTGTTGATTAGAAATTTAGTAACAGGCCATCATGTTCTCCAGTCAGATGCTGATCTACACAGGCAATGGGTCCAGCTTCTGGAGGATGGGTTTTCCTCTTCGTCAGTAATGTAAGCAGTGTGAAAGCCTATGCAAATACTCTTTTGGGCCATTATCCTTCTGTGCATCACTGATAATATATTTAGAGCCATACATTAGCCCTGTTAAATTTGTTTTTCACAAATCATTTTCGAAAGCGTCCACACTTTATCAAGGCTGCTCTTTAAATCTAACATATTTATCATGTGGGACTTTATTTATTAAATTTTATTTGCTGTCAAGAGAGACAGACATGAATACAATGTTTAAAAAGATGTCTATTGATGTGAGAAAAAAAAAATGCAAGTCCTAAGGTAGAAGCTCAGTGAATTGGAGAAATGTAAACGTCCCTGGCGTGCTGCAGTCCATGGGGTTGCAAAGAGTCGGACACGACTGAGCAACTGAACTGAACTGAGACATCCTCGCATTTAATCTTCACATGACAAAATACATTATGGTCAAAATAGGATCGTCTCCAAATTGTAGCTTTCTAACATTCTAAAACCTGGATAATATAAGCCTATGCTTTTCGTTAGGCTTTCTTTTTTTTTTTTTCAATTCCTTCAGCAACCATTTTGTCATAAAGGCTACTAGGTCACTGTAAGCCTCGTCATTCCTACAACACTCTTTTCTACATAGTTATTTCAGATACATTAAAGCCAATTATAATTACCTAGGCTATATAAAACAACACCTCCTTATGCAAGAAGGATGTGATATACGGGGTGCAACATATACTGGTGTCAAAAGCAAATTATTTTCATCAGACAATTATAGTGTCTTTGACATCAGGCCTACATTTCCCACCAATTAGTACAAACTGCAGGGTGCAATTCTAGAATTCTGCAGCACTAGCAGCTAGTAGTACTAAGTGGAATTTAGGGCATTTAAGTACTGTAAGGTCTAATAAATATTCGACTTTAACTTCAATTGGTTCAAATCAATAAGTCTGTGTTGTCTGCACATCATTTTTCCTCAGCCAGAAAGTACGTATGGATTTTATTTTTGCGGGGAAATTAATTCTTCTTGTCAATAAAGTGCTTAATTTTCATTTTAATGCCATGCCTCTACTGCACACCACTGAACTATTTATCAGGCCAAACTTACAGCCACCAGTGGGGATAGTGGTAGAGGTCAATGGAGGACTTTCGTAGAAAAGAAGTATTCAGGAGTGAAAAGTAAGATTTTTTTGCACCCTAATTAATGGTACAATTATTTGATATTCTTTAAAATTATTCAATTGCTGAAATAAAATAGTGTAAGTAAACTAAAAGGGCAGGGCTTCCACGATGTCTCAGTGGTAAAAGACTGCCTGCCCATCATTAAAAAATCCACAAACAACAAATGCCAGAGAGAGTGCGAAGAAAAGGGAACCCTACTACTCTGTTGGTGGAAGTATAAATTGGTACAGTCACTGTGGAGAAGAGTATGGAGGTTCCTTAGAAAAATGAAAATAGAGCTACCTGCAATCCCACTCTTGGGCGTATATCTGGAGAAAACATGACCCAAAAGGATACATGTACCCCAGTGTTCCCTGTAGCACTCTTTACAACAGCCAAGACATGGAAGCAATCTAAATGTCCACTGACAGAGGACTGGATAAGGAAGATGTGGTACATGCACACAGTGGAGTATTATTCAGACATTAAAAAGAATGGAATAAAGCCATTTGCAGTCAATGAATGGACCTATAGAGTGTCATAGTGCGGCAAATAATCAGACACAGTAGGAGAAATATGGGATGACACCCCTTATCTGTGGAATCTGAAATGAAATGATACAAATGAACTTACTTACAAAACAGAGACTTTCAGACTTAGAAAATGAACTTATGGTTGCCAAAGGGAAGTGATAGGGAGTTTGGGAAGGTCATGTACATACTGCTATATTCAAAATGGATAGCCAACAGGACCCAGTACATGGAACTCTACTCAATGTTACACACCAACCTGGATGGGAATGGGATTTGAGGGAGAACGGACATACATATGTCTGTCTGAGTCCCTTTGCTGTCCACCTGAAAATACCACAACATTTTTAATTGGCTATATTCCAATACAAAATAAGTTTTAAATTTGGAAAAAAAAAATAACCTCTGCCTATAATGTAGGAGACAAGGGTTTGATCCCTGGGTTGGGAAAGAACCTCTGGAGGAGGAAATGGCAACCTAGTCCAGTATTCTTGCCTGGAGAATCCTATGGACAGAGGAGCCTGCATCCGTGCTGTTGCAAAGAGTTGGACATGAGAGAGTGACTGAGACTGAGCTGAACAAACTAAAACGGCATTGCTCAAAATTTTAAGAACTTTATAATTTTTACATGAGAAGTATATGAATGAAAATGTATGTAACTCTACAACGTCACGACTAAGGGATACAGACTGGTCATGTAGAACATTAATCAGTTATTTTGCCTACATGGTACCTAGAAGTTAGACTGACTCACTTTTACTTGTGCTGCTGCTGCTAAGCCGCGTCAGTCGTGTCTGACTGTGCGATCCCATAGACGGCAGCCCACCAGGCTCCTCCGTCCATGGGATTCTCCAGGCAAGAATACTGGAGTAGGCTGCAATTTTCATCTCCATTTTACTTATGAAACTGACTAAATCACTCAGTCATTTTGGTGGTTATTAAAATAACACTGGCATTTCACCAGGTTCCAGTTCAATACCAGACTTTGTAACAAACAGTATATGACCAGTTTTCTGCTTTCAAGTGATTTAGTCCCAAATGTATAGTTGCCTTTGTTTATGTCACTTATAAGACTTAAGCATTTTCCTTAAGTTTCAGAATTTCAAGTATTATACAGTCAGCTGTATTACTTTAGATTTCATTTCTTGAGTTCAGCTATTGTCATTTTAGCTAAGTCTCCTGGAACTTTTAATAAAGAAATATACAAAAAAGGGATGAAGCCATTTCTCTTTTCAATTGGAACCCAAATCCCCTCTAAAATATCAAGTTTGCAAGGCGATCCAAAACTGTTCGTCTTTAAAAAATAATGTAATTTTAAAAATTCAATAGAAGAGAATGCTGTTAGGTGGCATTTTAACACATGGACAGTGTGGTCTTTCATCATCATAAAGGAGTATAGTGGGGACAACGAACCCATGTGGAGAGTGAGGTAGTAAGGTGCTACAGAGCTGCCCGACCAGCAAAAATCCAATGCAGACTCGGGCAGTTCATCTACCCTTCGTCTCAAAGGCTCCAAGGATACCCTTGTACTTCCTGAACTCCTTCTGTCCTTTTCCTTCAAAGAAATTGATATGTAATTTGGAAAGAATGCCACAGGAATAGAGTACTGGGCATGGAAATGAAAATGAGAGATGCAAAGGTGCAGTGGATCACAAATGGGTATTGATGATTTGCTCACCATTTCAGTCAGCATTTATTGAGAACCTACTGTGAGTTAGATGGGATGGAGGTAAATCAGAAATGGATCCTGACCTCAAGAATTTGTGGCTTATGTCCATCTGAGACAGAGCACATAGATAGTTACAACATAAAATAGTGATTGATGCCTCAAGGAAGTCACAGAAGAAACAGGACAGAATTGGCTCATCCTATCATTAGGCATTCTCCTCATTCTCTGAGTGGCTCCTGACCTAGTCCCTTGGTATTTCTATTTCTCTTTGCTGCAAAATCAGGGAGAGATGATGCTTTATTTTTATTTATTCATATTTTTGGCCATCTGTGCATCTCGTGGGATCTCAGTCCCCGGACAAGGGATCAGACCTTGGCCCTTGGCAGTGAAAGTGCAGAGTCCTAATCACTGGATTGCCAGGGAATTCCTGAAAGATAGCTGTTTTAAATATGAAACACTATCCATGAGTAACTATAAATTTCTCTGCATTGAAGTGTTAATTTAAGGTGTTGTATCTATAATAAATGGATCACTTAAGCAGCTATAAAGTATAACAAACTAAGTGGAATATAGCTACAACTGCTTGATAACCATTCTTATTAATCCACTTGAGGTGAAGTCAATGCAGACGAGAGGACATCATTCCTCAAATTTGTTACATAATTCATACTAAAAACTCCTAGCAGATAAGTCTCAGAGATAAGGGTCTGAAACTCATCTTAGTAAAGCAAGTCAGAGCAACTGTCTTTGTTTTTCTCGGAGGTAGGGGCAGGGGTAGCCGTGTCTATAGACTCAGCTATTCTTCTCTCCCTAGAGTGGGATCTTCCCAACCCAGGGATAGAACCCAGGTCTCCCACATTGCAGGCTGATTCTTTACCAGCTGAACCACAAGAAAAGCCCCTTCCTAGAGTAAAAGGAAGCAAACGCTGTCGTGTGATGCAGAAAATTTACTTGTTATTACTATGTCCGGCATCACTCAGTTCCCCAAACCTACTCGAGCATCTAAACAAGCACTGCACTTACAAATGCATCATAAAATACCGCTTGTGAGTCCGAATATTACAACCACACTTCACCATGACCCATGGTTCAAAGGCTTCTCCTAGTAGCAGTTGCCCTTGAGCCCAGTGCCTCTGAGCAGGGTGAAAGCTGTGAAGCTAACTATGCCTGCTGCTTCACTACTGTTTTAGCTCTTCCTCAAATATTCATCTCCTCAGAATACTCTCACGGAATTTCATCAGTGCAACAGCTTCCTTTAGAGTAGCCCTGAGTGTATCTTTCCGATGGTGCATGGAGGATATAAGCTCATAAC